>NC_064628.1:109416351-109719381 GCF_023864275.1 Schistocerca cancellata | reverse complement strand
GATACCTCACTATTTTCTCCATTTGATCTCTTCAAGAAATTTGCCTCTTGAGCTTTTTCATGCTTATAATATTCCATCACTAGTGACTGCTATTAGAAAATTCTTATGTCTTCCTTCCACCATCTTTCTGAGCACTTCCCTCTATACGCTCGTATTTCCGACCCACACAACTAAAAGCATTCAGTTTGGTGGAGTTGTGAGGCCACGACTGATTCTCTGTAGGTCCACAGTCTATAGCAGCCGGTGTCATTTTCTCATGCAAGTCCTCAGTTGACGCTGACAGTCCCACTTTTAGTCATTGGCTAATACAGCTATGTGTAAAACGCAGAACGTTGCAAATTATACCACCTGAATGGATCCAGTGAGCCATCTCTTCATAGAAATTTCCTAGAATGACGACCACCTGCAGTGGATGACCGAGAGCTCTGGTTTCACAGCTTACCATTAATGTTCCGATCACACAGGGCAAATAAACAAATTAAAAAGTGCGATCTTTCACCTGTATGTCGTTCAATGATGTCAGGCATCTTACTGGAGCACTTCGGGCAGTATCTATTTGTTCTCTTTCAGGACAGTATTACGTCCAGGTGACGTGGAGCTTTGTGAGCGGTCGTACCATTTATTGGAGACATTTGGTACTCAGCCTGTTAGTGCAACTTAGAGTGCGTCTTGAAGTATTCATTCTCCTTCAAGATAGGAGAGACTATTATGTGGCCCGTGACCTCAGAAGGTACTCTACAAATGTATATTCCTGACATTGTCAATATGGGGGCGATCTGCAATTTATGGTAGCTGGAGAAATATTCACAAGCCAAGATCACTAAAAAGCATTTTATTACACGACCGGTTTCGACAGAGCTATGTTCTCTTCATCGGATCTTATGCTTTAAAACATTACAAAATGTTGTCCATCAGTATTTGTCGTTTCACGTTGTGTATACACTTTCCACTAGTACAACGAATCGGCAGTGAAAAGTAAAACTACTGTAACATAAACATAAGTGTTCTCCGCCGATTACAAGTATTCGTGTTCTCCACCAGCTGGTGACTGACAAAGAAGTGGGCAAAACACAACGATCACCACATACGTCCACCAGGTGGAACTGTCGCCACAGTGGTCATTACGTTGTCACCAATAAAATGCTCTTCTAGCGATCATGGATTGTGAAGTTTTCTTCAGTAACCGTACTCAACAAAATCGACATATATCGTCTTGAGTAATTCTTGTTGTAATTATTTCATAGTTCTTCGTCCTCAAGGCTTAATCTTGTGGATCTGCTATTACAGCTTTTGATTCTGTTTTTTCTTCCTTTTTTAAGGCACAGGATTTTTGTCTCATGCTTTGTTTCAGCTTGTTGTCAGTTTCAATTTTTAAGTTGCAATACTTGTGTTCGTATCAGTAATTCTGCATTGTTAGAACATCTTGCGACCGTATTATGAGGGACTTGAAAAAGCTAAGAAGTTTTTATTGAATGCTGCACTGCACTTCAAAGTCACACAGATATACGACACTATTTTTCAATACAGTCATCATATCTCTGTAAAGAACGCTCGGAACGCTCTACCAATCGTCCAGTTCCTCGGCGACGGAAATGCGGTGTTTGGTCACGAAGCCATTCGAAAACAGCCGTGTGAAAGATTTCGTCGTTGGAAAATCTCTTTCCCCCTTAGATGTCGTTACAGACTAACAAAAATAGGAACTTCCCTATCAGCATACTCCACGAATGTGCGGCCTTGGCAACTCGTTGATACCATTTCACCAAGACTGGGTGCGTCATTGCGTTTCGTCCATACACGGCCAAAAATCACGGTGAATCTCTTTGTAATTTAGTAGTTTTGCCCACGAGAGTCGTACTGTCTGGAGTGCTTCAGCTTAGGAGTATGTTTGCAGTTTTCGCGCCGTTCTAGTCGCACACTGTGATGCATCTGTCACCTGTATCGCAGCGGAGCTATGCTTGCAGAAAAGCCATAACATGTACTCTTTTCTGCGCCACTCCTTTGCACAGTGATATTAGTATGGGAAGGCATGGATAACTTACTTTTTGAAGTCTCTACACACAAAAACGCTGCGGAGTACTTCCTCTGGTTCTATTTGCTATCTCAGAGATATTGGTGGATGATTCAAAGGCTGAATCACATATTAGGCAAATCTATCCGTGAAATTATAGGATGTCACCTGTATTTCACACAAACCGTGGTCTTCTTCCCTACACTACACTCATAGCCTGTAGATGTCAGCTCTGGGGTGTACAACACCTTACATGATTAACAACTTTCGCGTTTGTGGATCTGCACATAAAATGTCTTATTGGGTCCAGTCGACGAGACGGAAGCTGTTTTCTATTGCAGGAACTGCTAGTGACCTTATAGCCACGACTTTGTTCTTGGAGTAGAGGTCGGTTCTTAGCACCAGGTTTTCTTTCGTGTAGTATTGTAGAAGAACTCTCTTCTTCAGTGTTTGTTGTAGAGTTTCATAATTTTGCTCCGTACCTAGGTATTTGTGAGGGCGCGTCTGATATAAGTGATCTTGCTCTGGCTTCACAAAGGTTTCCTCTAACTGCACAAATTTTGCCAAATTTGTGAATTCCAAGCTACATGCAACTAACACCACTAAATGCTGTACCAGTACTTAAACAAATGTAACAGTTTTTGGAGTCTTTTTTTGAAGCTCATGACATTTCAATATCCAGTGGTGCGGTGTATTTTCATACGAATTTCTGTAATCTATCCTTGCAGCGCTTAGATTACGGCCGTTTTGTTTGACATTCTTTAGCATTATTTTATCGACGATTAATATCTCTTTATACTTAAACGATTCGTTTTTATTATTGTTTATTTTAATATTTTCCCCTGATTCTGTATTTTCTAACATTTTATTTCTTACATCTACATAAAACTTAACGGTAGTCATGAGAAAGTTAAGTGTAAGAATAACCGACTATTCATTTCGTATGTGTGTGTGTGAGATTATGTGTGTATTGGTGTTGCATGAGAATGTTATGCTGTTCATTTTGTAGTCAGCTCTTTGTGATTACTAAATAATTACGTATTGCGAAATTCAGCCTGGAGAAGGATATGTGTGACAACAAGGGCCATTTTATATTTAACTGTTAATTCATATTCCTGTTACACTTTTAACGGACTGACCCACTATCGCTTAAAGACATGCTATAATTTGGTTGGCTATGTGAAACGATTAGTTTTGATTATGGAAATTCTTTTGGCAGCTGCTAATTTCGTTGAATAGGTGATTACGTTTAACATCGTTCTAGTTGAACGCAGTTTTTAACATATGAATAAACCATTTGCAAAAGAGTTAGAGTTCTCTGAACTGGTACTCAGTTTTTAACTCATCAGAAATTAGTTATGATTTGCTATCATGTTGCTCTGCATGTACTGCTGCCTTAATGATTCAGTATTTCCTGCGTAATGGAAACAGTTATATACATTTCAGTTACATAGTAGTTTCATGCTATGATGGTCAGTGAGCTGAATGATCAATGTTTACCAACTGCAGAGTTACCATGAAGCCATCTCATGGTCCCGTTCGACTACTGCTCTTCATTAAATTTCATTCTTCGCTTCGGATTATTGTGTAATAAATAAACTGTTAGAATGCAGATCCACGTAATTAGGTTTCAGTTTCGTTTATACAAATGTTTTGTTACACATTCTTCTTAGTTTACCACTCCGGTCTGAAATGCTTTTGTGTGGATTAAAGACTATGTGTGTTGCTACTTAAATACGATTAGAAATATTATAATGTTGATATGATCGACGTGAATTTGTTTTAAAATTCTGCAATATATTTTAAAGCGCTTGACAACTATCGGTTCAAAATTATTTTAATTCACGATACCAGCATGTTAGAGACAAGGGGACTCCAGAAGTACGAGAAGTTGACTCTAAGTATCAATACGTCGAGATTCAAACCAACAGAACGATATACACTAGTAATGATTCCACCAGAATTACTTAGCTTCAAAAGGGCATGACATAGTCTTAGATCGTGTTTGGCTGAAGTTTCTGGGTGGTGAACCTTATGTTAGAGGTTTTACTACCAGCCACCACTGGAGCACGTGGGTCTGAAACAGGTTTGCCTCTAGTGCAAACGCTGAAAACACTGCAGTCCATCAAATACTGTAAGGAAACGTTCCGTCCTCACATTGACCATGACGGTGTGCTGGCTGGTGACGGGTGCCCCCCTCGCTTCCTGAGACCGGCTCGGCGCCAGCTGTGACCCAGCGGCCACCAGACACTTGCGCAACGCCTGCTCCTGGGGGCTCTTCTTTACTGCCCAGCACCGTTCCCTGGCACGAACCGGATGTCGTCACCACCACGGACCTGATCCCTGGCGAGACCGGTGCGTACCAGGAAGAGGGGAAATCGGGTGTCAGATCACAAACTCCACAAGGTGCCCATAACATAATCGTCGGATACTGCTTTAGATTTCGCTGGCGGGTAGCTTATCTTACATTACCTACACAAAAAACATTGGGCAACTTGTCAGGTGCCTCTATTGTGCCATTTATATTGCGGATGTCACAAGAACAGAAGCTAGCATAATGGCGCCTATTGCGCAGATGTAATTATGCAACTCTACAAAAATTATACAAATTACGCGCAACTTTCGTTTTAGGTAACTACTACTACTTTACTCATTAACTAGCACGATCAAGAATTACAATGAATGGGCAGGTATTTGCTAGAAATAGATTCCCTTATAGTAGCCTTTGACGAACACGCTAAATACTTGTTTTTATCGTGTTATATTATTAAATTTCTCTGTGCCAGCGGTTCTGGGCGCTACGGTCTGGAGCCGAGCGACCGCTACGGTCGCAGGATCGAATCCTGCCTCGGGCATGGATGTGTGTGATGTCTTTAGGTTAGTTAGGTTTCATTAGTTCTAAGTTCTAGGCGACTGATGACCTCAGAAGTTAAGTCGCATAATGCTCAGAGCCATTTGAACCATTTTTGAAATTTCTCTGTCGTAGGGTGTATGTGATTAAATTTATGTGATTTGCTCGTGAAATGCTAATTTTCACTCATTTAGAGGGCTGCTTATGTATCACCGTGAGAAATAATTTTTATACCACCTGTGCCACGTTCTTCATTCCGTACAACCTTCCTTTTTGTACAGCATCACATGTCTACTCGCAACGCAATCTGTGATGATACATCCACACATTCTATGGAAATGCTTGTACAATCTAACCCTGCGAGAATGCGTTAAAAATGCTTATAATCGTATCAGTTGCACTGATAACATACAATGTCGCTGAGACGTCGATAGAGTAAAGTCTCATTATTTACTACAACCTGTGTAATTTCTAACGCTTTATTGATTACACTCAAATTTTATGACTACGGAACATACGATTGTTTTCTGAACGATGTTTTTGGAAATACTCTCGTAGTAGTTGTTTCAGTCTCTGAAAGCAGGTTTTGGTACATATAAGAAAATCACTTACGATCATCATTGAATGATGATACCTTCGTGCTAGAATTTCGGGCTTTCCAGTGTAAAGTAAAGGGAAAGATCATATACTAGTAGATAACTAAGAGCATGGGTCATATATGTCTGAGGGTTCACGCTGTCCACACAATTATTTGGGTTATGAAGATGTCCCATTTCCAGCAAAAATGCTGTGGGGCAAACCTGAACAGACATTGAATCAGCACAATGGGGAAAGCTACCACTAAAAATACTATCAGAATCAACAGTATCCCTCAAAACGCATAAAAAAGTCATCTGAAACAAACCTAAATTCCATAACTGCCGTTAAAGTAGAGAAACCAGAGAACAAATAGTAATGCGGAAAAGACGAAGAAGAAGAAAAGAAATGATGAAAACTGTTCTATACACCTGTCCTTTTCACAAATAAGAGATTATCGTAATCTCCTCGTAAGACATTTCTTACGAGGCAAAATCTCACAATGCAGTCGTGGACTGTGCGGCTGGTTCCGGCGGAGGTTTGAGTCCTCCCTCGGGCATGGGTGTGTGTGTTTGTCCATAGGATAATTTAGGTTAAGTAGTGCGTAAGCTTATGGACTGATGACCTTAGCAGTTAAGTCCCATAAGATTTCACACACATTTAATACTTTAATAAAAATCACACAAAAACAAATGGATAACAGCAGGTATTAAGCAATTCTCCCACATCCTCAACTACCTCAGTTCCAGGAAATAGGAAGAGACGAGCATAGGCATAATAACATACTGATAACGGAAAGATAATGTAATAAATGATTCACAGCATCTAGTAAACTATGTAAATGATCACTCTTCAAGTGATGGAGAGATATTACAACAAAAATTCCCAAAAACAAATAAACGCCGCTAGTAATTATGCGCTAAGTACAATAATGTTATCACCAACCACAGACTCTGATCACTAAAACTATACAAAAACCAAAAAATAAAAAGTCAGTATGCTTAAATGAACGATTAATACTGTATGTGTGTAGGAACAATGGATACTTGGTATACAATCTTCCGTATTAAAAATAATTGCGTGATTCACATCAGAGAAATTTGTAGAGTAGTCAACGAAACAGGCAAAAATTGTTCCTCTGCTAAAGGAAGATAATGCAGAACACAGAAAACTACCGGTCAATAAGAATGCTGTCATCATTCTGAAAAATAATAAAATGAATTACGAAAAACATCATAACGCGTTAGTTGAATAAATACAAGCTTGTAAGTGAATCACAGTTTGGCGTCTGAAATGGTAGAAGTACAATATCAGCCACAGTAGAATTCAAAAAAATGTTGTACTTGACGCTCTGGACAAGAATCAGCTACTGCTGGTCCCTGTATTTAGAATGTATTTTACATCCCATACTGATCAGAGAGATGCCCACGTTGCTTTCGCAATTATTTCTGTCTCCTTTTCGTACACAGTTTTTATTGTGGCTAATCCCCAGTCCTCTGGAATTTTCTTACTTGTCCTGCACGTGATAATAGAGTTGAGAAATCTTGAGTTCAGTGTGGAAGGCGCATATTTAATTAGTTCCCGAGTTTTTCCGTTTCTCGTTTTATGCATTACATCTTCTAATTCATTTATAAGCTATGTAATGTTGTCTGTTTCTGTTCTTAGTTCATATCATTTTCGTCCAGATTTTTATTTACATCGTCTCCTGTTCAGATTTTCTTATAGCAGTCAAGCAATTGTGTCTTACTTACAGCTCTTTCTTAGTATAATCTTTTATACTTCTATTCAAGTTCTTCATCATTTTATAAGCAAATTCCTGTCTATCACGTACATCGTTTGCCATTTCAGAAATGACTCTATTCCCGCTTTCTTTATTAATTTTCAGATATAGTCTTCAGCTTCCCTAGAGAGAATGATAGCTTTACGATTACGTTGAATGAATGTATGAACTGTGGAATGGCTACAGAACTCGAATTGTCATGTTGCATGTTGTAAGTGCAAGTGTTGTGCTTACTCTGTCTTATTGTTAGCAAAACTTTACGAATCGATTGGGCAGTGCAACTCCCAATACCAATCAAGAAATGTAGTCACTGCAAAACACGCTCAGCACCTGAAGCACTGAATCCTAAGGCCCTGTTCACATAACAAATAAATTAAATTGTCTTACTTCTAAAGCAGCAACGGAGTAACACTATGTATTCTGGACTCTCATAAAAAATGCGAATATGCTAACTAGATGCTCAGCAGTGTGCCATGCTGGCCATAATACTTGTAATGCACACTAAATTCATTTGGCTGATAAACGAGAACATTTAGTAAAATTCAACTTCTTTAAAGAAATATATATGACCTGAACTGGAGGTTTGTAATTTTTATGATGAATTACTAACATTGAGTTTTCTTAGCAAAATTATGTTGCAAGTTAAGTTTGTCTTTTCAAAAACATCTGACAATTGAAGCTAAATTACTCACAGTTGATTCACAAACAATAAGATTTAAACAGCAAGTGTTATCAAACTTCATTAATCCAACATAAATGTAAATCATCAAATTACATACAGCTCTGTTAACAAATCTTAAAAGCATTACAAAAATGAAACATCTAACTAGTCTTTTTCTCAAAACAGTTTACTTTCATTCTGGGGTTACTCAAGAATTACAAGTTATCAGGCAAGTCATTTATACTAACGCGCTGGCAAAAAACAGAAATCATAATTATTGAACATCCTTACCTAATTTTCCTGAAGACTTCTGCTTCCATGCTCAACAATATTGACATACCTACATTAATTTAACTCTTGGTGGCTTCAAGTATTTTATATTCCTCTCTATTTTCAGCTGTCCCATTTTGTCAATATTTCAAATACACATTTTTCTTCTTCGTCAATCTGTCTTCATCGTTGTTCCAGTAGTTCAGTCCTTCTTTGTTCTTTTTTTGTCTTCGATGTCGTAGAGCCTCTGCAGCTGTAGGTTCTGTTATGGTTTTAATATTTTTTCTGTTCCACCGCTTGATCTTGGCTTGTCGTATTTTATTACACTGTTAATTTATCCCCTCTCCGTAAAAGTTGCTGATGGAATTTACTTTTATCAAATATGTTTTCCATATGCTAGTCTCCTGGTTTTTTGAAGCCTTGTTCTTCGTCCATTGTGCTTTAACCTGTATCACTGCCATTAAATTCAGCTTCCTGTGTACTCTCATATCTGTAAATGTTACAGCTCTTTTCTAATTTGGCAAGGAAAAAATCTCTTGTCGTCTCTCAGCCCTGGTTATTTAGTGTATTTCGTGACATAAGAAAAATGTATTCCTTATTCCTTAGTCATTAAAACATGAGAAGTCCCGTAGCGGTTTGCCGTTTGTATTTAAGACGTTCTCTCCATTTCCCCATAATATTTACAGCGGGGGCATTTCCAGCTCTAGTTTTCATGTCTTCTCCAATAACCCCAAAGTCATTAAGGAATTCCCTGTCTCTGTAAAACTTCATGGACGTCCGATTCCCCCTTTCTTCCATCTTCTGGTGAGTAAGTGTATGTGACATTTAAATATATCTACATCACATAGATATTTCGCAAGCCACCGTACGGTGCGTGGCGATGGGTATCCTGTGCCATCACTAGTTGTTTCCTTTTCTGTTCCACTCGGAAGTAGAGCGAGGGAAAAGCGGCTGTCTATATGCCACCACATGAGCCCTAATTTCTCGTATCTTATCTTCGTGGTCCTCATGAACAATGTACGTTGGCGACAGTAGAATCCTTCGGCAGTCAGCAACAAATGGCGCGTCTATAAATTTTCTCAATTGTGTTTCTCGAAAAGAACGTCACCTTCCCTCTTTCCACTTTAAATCTGCTATGATCGTTTCATTCGTCCCTCAGTATGAGTGACACTTCTGTTTCCATTTGTTGTTTGTAAAAACTGCTGTTCCTGCTGATGCTCATTTTTCCTGTAGGACTCTACCACAGATCATTGATTATTCCATTAAATCTATTGAGCACTTTAGTTCCTTTTATGCCGCTGTTGTAAAAGCTATACCTATTTTTCTTCCTTAACTATACTGAATAAAAATTAAATATCGTTGGTCATACTTCTTGTATTCCATCCCGATATAAGCAGATAGTCCAGGTCACTTGTCCTTTTATCGGTTCCTATCGTCATAGTTGTTGACAGCCCTATAACACGCGACCCTCTTCGAACCCCGCCCCCCCGCCCCCTCCTCACCCCCCCCCCCCCCCCGGGCACATCCACCTACCCGCCCGACCATTCCCACTACCGCCTGCCACGTTACGAGCGCTGCGCGAATTAAGTAGCGTAGTGAGGCTGCCACCTATTGCTCTTTCAGAAGTGGAGAAAAGGGTGTTCCAGTTGAGGCACGTCAAGGTTAAGACAAATAATTGTCTAGAAATTTTAAACAATATATAGGTTAGGCGTAATGGCCAGTGTGAGCACAAAGTCCATTTGAATTGGCGAGTCTGTGCAGTGTTGCAATCGTACGGAAACTGCGAAAGGGTGTCTTCATAAATGTAATCAATCACACGTGATCATCTGAAGATCCGAGGAAATCGAGTTATTTTGCAGTCACGTTTTGCATATTTTCAGAGCATCTGAACTGTTTCAATTTATGCAATTATTACAAATTAACGTAACAAGTTAGGTTTGGCTAAGATAATTGTGTTGAAAGAGTGGTTATTTATCGTCAAATTCACATGTCTACGAATGCTTCATCCAAGGGAATCGTCAACGTACAACCCCATTTGACCGCAGCTGTGGCTAACATACTGGCCCTCAACTAAAGCTTTTTTCAGCCGTGCTCCCGCATTGTCCCCTACGCTCCTCGGAGTATGGGACCTCATCATCATCAGTACTGAACCACATCCAAAATTTCTGAGCATAAAAAATTCGATCTGATTTATAAGGTTATATAGTTCTGTATTGCTTCAATTTCACACAAGAAGGCTATCAAACTTTTACTGACCCATGAACTTCTTTTCATATGAGTGACATGCTCTGTTGCTGCAGAGAAAGAAAGGGAACCAGCACAAAAATGGCGAACATGCTCCTGTTTCTTAAAAGACTGACTGAAAAGTAGGTACTAGTAGCCTCGTTCTACCTTCAGCAGCACCTTTGTAAATTTTCCCGAAAAATTCGGCATGTGATCATATTCATGCTTTTTATGTGAGAGGAAAGTCGAGAGCGGCAGTGGGAAAGAGACGGAAAAGTAATAAATACAAGAAGATACTTGACAGCGGTTGTGGTATAGAGAGAAGGAGACAAAGGCAGTGTGAGAGAAAGAGAGGGATTCAGTGGAATGGATCAGAGTCGACAGTGACTGAATACTGCTAGGAAAGGAGTGCAGGAGATAGTGCTGATGAGAGATGAATAAAAAGAGAAAGAGGAAGTGGAGGTGGGTGAACGCCAGTGATAGTGAGAGACAAAGCCTGTAAGCGTGACAACAAGGAAGACACAGATAGTGACAGTGAGAAGAGACTGCAGCAGTGGAAAGGAATGAATGAAATAGTAGACCTGAGAGAGACAAGGAGAGAGACAGTGACAGGGAAAATAGACAGTATTAGTAAGACAGAACGAGGGAGACTGCGGCTGTGAGACAGGAGACGTGCCAGAGAGACGCAAAGCGATAATGACGATGAGTTGTGCTGAATGAGTGAGTGAGATTGGGCAAGTAGGAGTGGATGGTTATGAGTGACAAACAGCGATGGACTAGTGGACGTGAGGGAGTTACAGGTAGGAGAGCTTATGGGAGTGAAAGGTGAGCTGCATTTCAAAAAGAACGCAAATATGTTCGCATGCCAAAATTTTTGAGAAAACTTTTGTAGACTCTGAGGAAGGTAGAGTGATTCATGTGGCACCCCACTTTTCAGCTAGTGTCTTTTAATAAACAGGAGCATATTCGCCATTTTTGTGCTCCATTAAGAGCAATTTTCCGCTTTAAGTAAAATAAAACGAACTACACTATTACGATCAGAAAACTGACAACTAAATATTGAATACTAAATTTTGATGCGAAACACGTGCAACAAAATTTCGAGAATTTTTGCAACATATTGTTTACACGTTACGTATTTAATTAACAGGTTAAAAGAAAAGTAAAACGTTGTTTGGATTACCAATACCACGTTTCGTTTTTTATTATGTCCTTTTTTTTTAAATATGGAAATATGAATGTTGAAATCCCGTGTTGTACGTGACTTCAGGAGGAACTACTACATCGTTCTGGAAAATTAATGTTTGAAGATTAGCACAACTACGAACTATATCTGTCTGCATTAAAACAGTAATCAGATTGTTGTATGAAAGGAAACATTCGTGTCCTGAAGAAGTATTACAACGATTTGGATTAGAACAGTCCAGCGTTGTAATTCAATTAATTTTGTATATCACAAAAAAACGCTTTTATTAGCTACAACACGTACTGAATGGAGTCACTGCTTATATGTTATCACGGGTATCGCAAAATCGAGATGTGGGTTAGCATCAGGATATTTTATAAAAATTGGTGTTGACTACTACAGTAACAGAAATTTACCTGTTCTTCAGTAGCTTTCAATGGGAAATATTTGGTAGATGCACTGCAGACTGAAATGTACGATAGTGCGAAAAGCAGACACGTTTCTAAGGGCATGCATAGTTTGTATTCAAGTAACTTCTCTGTTTTATACTACTTAGTACACACTTACAGCACTCGATATTGGTTTTGCAATAATTTGAAATAAAAATGTGATGAGTTCATTTGCTGAAAGAGTGTTAAGAAAAAAATTCGTGTCTTAAAAAAATATTTCCTCAGTAGTTTAGAAAGAATTTTCTGCCTGACAAACACTTACGCGTAAGAAGAATTCGAAAACGCATAGGTTGATACTGCAGTATCTGAACACGGTTTAGGTGCGCCGATATCACTCTATCAAATAAGCAGCAACTCTCACCACAAATATCTCTGCGATGCAATGCGATCCACAAAAATCTCTTCAAAGACACAGCTCACTGAAATAGCAGATTGGTTTTTTGTACATGACTTACATAAGTTTTTATTCGAATAGTGCAGTACCTAAAAACACTTCTAATTGAGAAGGAAAGGACGTCATCATCATTTAGACACTGTTCTTCGACTGACATGTTTCATTATTCATCTTAATAGAAAGTAATTGTGCTCTAGTTCACATTGACTTGTATCAATGCAAAAAACGCTTCGCATTATCTAAGGTCCAGAACGAAATTTTCACTCTGCAGCGGAGTGTTTGCTGATATGAAATACCCTGGTAGATTAAAACCATGTGCCGGACCGAAACTCGTACTCGAGATCTTTGCCTTTCGCGGGGAAGTGATATACCTATCCGACTTCACCGCATGGATAGCTGAGTAGGTAGGTCCACTTGCTCGCGAAAGGCAAGGGTCCCGAGTTCGAGTCTCGGTCCGGTACACAGTTTTAATCTGTGAGGAAGTTTCATATCAGCACAGACTGAAAATTTCGTTCCGCAAACATCCCCCATGACTCCATAATACACTTTCTTCGAGGAGTGCTAGTGCTGAACGTTTCGTAGGAGAGATTCTGTGAAGTTTTGAAGGTGGGAGAAGAGGTACTAGCGGAAGTAAAGCTGTGATAACGGGTCCAATGTCGTACTTTGGTTGGTCAGTCGGTAGAGCACTTGTCGGCGAAAAAGAAAAGTCTCCAGTTTGAGCCTCCGTCCGGCACACAGTTTTAAACTGCCAGGAAGTTTCTTTTTCCAGGTTTCTTAGCTCTCTTATGTCACTACCTGTATTGTAAAATGCGTCTCTTTAAAACACTCCTTCAGATATGATTTTCTGTTTAATTTTCAGTAAAGTGTTCTTGACGTGCAACACTGTACACTGTACACTGATCCCGGCCTTCATCCTCAGGGAAATATCTCGCACATATAGCAGGTCAGAGTAACTGACATTCCCATGTAAACGCTTGGTGAAAACTGAGAGGCCGCAGATCTCTGCACAGCGTGGAAAATGGGTTTCATGCAGCCGCTGGAACAAGTGTAATTAGATACGGAAAGACTTAGTTACAGTTTCGAGATGGTCACCTTCATTTTCTGCCTACCTGTTTCTTACAAGTCAGATCTGACAGTCACTGACTACCGATATCAAATAACGGATATGTGATAGATGACCTTCTTACTATCTTAAAATCATTGCTTGAAGAAACATAGAACGCAAAGAATGTTACGTGTTGTTAGCAGTGACTGCCTGCGTGACTTGGCTTCAGGTGTGGAATAAAACTTAGTAGTACAAGCAGTTATTGAAAAAAAAGAAAAACATTCACAGAAGTTATCCCCCACCCTCAAATGGACTATCAAGGTATGCAAAAATCGAAGGTCTTAGGATCGAGTTTTAGTCACGCTTTCAACCTGGCAGATAGGGATTATTTTTATGAGGTTGATATCATTGCTTTCTCGTTCATACCATGTGCAGAATGCAAATGGCTACAATATTTGAAAGCCAATTTTTGACAGTTTGTCTTCGGAAAAATTTACTGTGCAAACTAATATCGACTGAAACAGGTTTATCTGGTAGCTGAATTTTCTTGCGGAATCACATGAGACGTCGTCAGTACGAGACACTTGCCGAAACTGGTCTCCGTGATGAACTCTCACTGCATGTGAGAATGTTTAAACTGCGCAATAGTTATTTAAACAGGTACGACAGAATTTAGTGTGGTACAGTCATGCCTGCAGAGAAGCTGGGTGCACCAGTTCCAACAACCGAATAACAACTATACAGCATTGTCTCCTGGGATTTTTTATGATCGTCAGCATACCAACGGTCCCTTCTTTTGCTATTAAATTTGAGTTTAGTCATTTCTGGACGAAGGTTCGTTATCTCGAAGTCATACATCAACAATCCTGATAGTATCATTATCAAGGAATTACAGTCCCTTTATGTACAGTTATTTCTCTCTGTCCTTGTTGAGATATCTAGATCTAAATGTTTTATGTTCCACAACTGACGATACAATGTGTGGCGGAAGCTTCTTGTTGTTGGTATCTTTCCCACACTTCCCTTATTCACGAATGGTGGGCGCATTGAACCAATGTCGATAAACCTTCGTACGATGTGTAATTTATCTGTTTTTCCGTCGTGATCATTTATTGAGATTTATGTGTCAGAAACTAATACAACGAGGTGGCAGAAGTCACTCGATACCTCCTAGTATCGTGATGGAACTCTTTTTCTCGGCACGGGGCACCAACTCGACTTGGCATGGACTCAACAAGCCATTGGCAGTTCCCTGCGAAAATATGGAGCCATACTGCCTCTATAACCGTCCATAACTGCGGTAGTGTTGCCGGTCCAGGATTTTGTGCACCAATTGATCTCTCCATTATGTCCCATAAATGTTCGATGGGATTCATGTTGGGCGATCTGAGTGGCGAAATCACTCGCTCGTTGAGAATGTTCTTCAAACCAATCGCGAACAACTGCGATCCGGTAACATTATAATCCATAAAATTCCATCATTGTTTGGGAACACTCATGTACAGGCTGGAACCACGAGCGATCGATAGAAACCGTTCGGTGAAACCTGAAAGTGAGACAAAGCAACTAAGGGATGTAATGCTTTTTTAGAGCTGCTCTTTTGTGTCCTCCTGTGGCGTCATCACTGGAGGATGCGACGTTGACTCAGAAATCAATAAACCGCTACAGTGCTGCCCTTGCGCCTGACAGTAGGCCATCCGTAATCGGTGACTGGCAAAGCGACTGCCGATCTGCGACGAGGATGCAGCCCCACAATGTACGTAGAGAATGGTTCAAACACCGGAGGCTGTCAGCAGTGTCACAGGTACTAACAGACGTCTTCCTGCTGCTCAACTGTGGTTTTCGTCCGCGAAACGTGTCAGAATCAACTGAAACTTCTTTATTTGATTCTGAAACTGCTGAGATAAACTGAATGCAAGTGAACCTTCTCAAACTGCTGAGTGAAACTGAACGTACTGTCACTTTGCTTGTCTTTATCATTTCAACACTGACCTACAGCATTTTCCCTAACAGATACAACTCAGACTTATTCTATTCATTTATGATCAACAATATACAAACGTAACGGTATCTGACTATTAATTAACACACAAGAA
Organism: Schistocerca cancellata; assembly: GCF_023864275.1. Taxonomy (NCBI): domain Eukaryota; kingdom Metazoa; phylum Arthropoda; class Insecta; order Orthoptera; family Acrididae; genus Schistocerca; species Schistocerca cancellata. The sequence goes on along the minus strand of NC_064628.1, from coordinate 109,703,842 downwards.
TGGCCCTGATTTACAAGAAATCCTAACAATAACACATACATTACATAAGTCACTTACCTCACTGAAAATCTTCGTGACGCGAACTACAGGAAATACAGCAAGCACCCAGCCAGCTAAATAAAAAGATTCTAACTGCTGTAGGCTCTAACTACTAATAGGCACGTGGTTAACAAAGGAAAGATTTTGTTGCAGAGCACACAATGTATTTAGCAGATTCTACCTTAATCATGTGACATCCAGTTCCAAAAATTATGTAATCGTCAATAATTCCATTAGCCACATTTACAATCCATGTCCAACTCATATTGGATCTCCATGACGGACATACGTCCAGACCGTCCACTCGCTTTAACACTGCTTCTAACCTCCATCACTGTTAACTTCTAACTGCGAGTCCGACCAGCCACAGAGTCTCTTACAGAGGGCGCACAGCGCTGTCTCTGATATTAGTGCAGTCTATAGTGCTGCCAACATATAAACAGGCTACTTACACAATGCCCCAGGAAAGTGCTGGTTTCATTGACCCTCTACGGAGTTTTTGTACCGATTCTCAGCGACGGTGTCACTGGAATGTATTCATCGCCCACTTATAAAAAAGCTGGACGATTTCAACGCTGGGCGTCACGGTTCTGATCTTCATCGCATAAGCTTCAAAATAATGGGCGAAATGTGTGTAAGAGGTAATGCGACGACCTTCCGATCGCGTGACACATCCAAGGTGGCGACGAGCAGAATTTTGTGATACTTGGTGCCAATGCGGCAGCATTAACCCACCTTAAACGTCACATCAACTTCTGAGCTCTGACCTTTTTTTCGCATGTTGCTGTTTGAAGCGTCGCCGAGCCTGAGGGTGAAGTTACAGGGCGCCACGCTTTTTCACCATTGCAGAGGAAGGTCTTACGCACTTTTGAGCCGTATTTCAGACTAAGGCGTTGCTGTGGATGGGAATTACGGGGTGTCGAAAAAGTAACCCTTTAATTCTGTTGCCCAGTATAGTACGGAGTGATCTACTACTTGTTTCTTTTGGCACTGTGTGGTGGAGCCGAGCAGCGGGCAGGTGGTCCACGTGTCTCCTGGAGAGTTCACGGCGGCCGGCAGACCCGCTGCTCCACATAGGAAGGCCGCTTCCCGGACCCAGCATCCGTTTGCCCAACGCCTGCACGCCCCTGGTCCACATACCACGTTCGAATTCTTCGTCGCTGCTGCGGTGTCTAACTCACTGCTAACCAGTTTCCGGCATGCCCCGCTAGCCTCTTCGCCTCCTGAACGTTGCTTTATTTAAACTGCTAGCTAATCACACAGTCCCGCTGAATTTCACGCCAGCTCGTTCCTATTTATAAGTTTGCTAGGGTAAACATCAAGTTGACCAGAGCACGGGGCGCCTCGCGATCGCACCAAGCAAGCGTTCGCCTGACGTTACACTTTCCTCTGTAAACGACTTAGAACAACATAAGTAAAATTAATAGGTACAAACATGCCAAATTTAAACAGACGCAAAATCCCCAAGATTGGCGATCATTTACAGAAACTCGAAACTTAGCGCGGAGTTCAGTGCGAGACGCCTATAACAGTTTTCACAACGAAATTTTGTCTCGAAACTTGGCAGAAAATCCAAAGAGATTCTGGTCGTATGTAAAGAATGTTAGCGCCAAGAAACAATCAATGCCTTCTCTGCGCAATAGCAATGGAGATACTATCGAAGGCAGAGCTGCAAAGCAGAGTTACTGAACACAGCCTTCCGAAATGTCTTCACAAAAGAAGACGAAGTGAATATTCCAGAATTCGAATCGTGAACAGCTGCCAACATGAGTATCGTAGAAGTAAATATCCACGGAGTAGTGAAGCAACTCAAATCACTTAATAAAAGCAAGTCTTCTGGTCCAGACTGTATACCAATTAGGTTCCTTTCGGAGTATTCTGATGCATTAGCTCCATACTTAACAATCATATACAACCGTCCACTCGACGAAAGATCCGTACCCAAAGACTGGAAAGTTGCACAGGTCACACCAATATTCAAAAAAGGTAGTAAAAGTAATCCACTAAATTACAGGCCCATATCGTTAACGTCGATATGCAGCAGGATTTTAGAATATATTGTGTTCGAACATTATGAATTACCTCGAAGGAAACGGTCTGTTGACACACAGTCAGCATGGGTTTAGAAAACTTCGTTCCTGTGAAACACAACTAGCTCTTTATTCACATGGAGTGCTGAGTGCTATTGAAAAGAGATTTCAAATCGATTCCGTATTCCTGTATTTCCGGAAGGATTTTGATACTGTACCACACAAGCGGCTCGTAGTAAAATTGCGTGCTTGTGGAATATCATCTCAGTTACGTGACTGGAGTTGCGATTTCCTGTCAGAGAGGTCACAAGTTGTAGTAATTGACGGAAAGTCATCGAGTAAAACAAAAGTGATTTCAGGCGTTCCCCAAGGTAGTGTTATAGGCCCTTTGCTGTTCGTTATCTATATAAACGATTTGGGAGACAATCTGAGAAGCCATCTTCGGTTGTTTGCAGATGACGCTGTCGTTTATCGACTAATAAAGTCATCAGAAGATCAAAACAAACTGCAAAACGATTTAGAAAAAAATATCTGAATGGTGCGAAATGTGGCAGTTGACCCTAAATAACGAAATGTGTGAGGTCATCCACATGAGTACCAAAAGGAACTCGTTAACCTTCGGTTACACGATAAATCAGTCTAATATAAAAGCCGCAAATTCAACTAAATACCTAGGTATTGCAATTACGAACTACTTAATTTGGAAAGAACACATAGAAAATGTTATGGGGAAGGCTAACGTTCTATCGGCAGGACGCTTAGAAAATGTAACATACCTACTAAGGAGATTGCCTACACTACGCTTGTCCGTCCTCTTTTAGAATACTGTTGTGCTGTGTGGGATCCTTACCAGGTTGGTCTGACGGAGTACATCGAAAAAGTTCAAAGAAAGGCAGCACGTTTTTTATTATCGCGAAATATGGGAGAGAGTGTCACAGAAATGATACAGGATTTGGGCTGGAAATCATTAACAGAAAGGCGTTTTTCGTTGCGACGGAATCTTCTCACGAGATTCCAGTCACCAACTTTCTCCTACGTATGCGAAAATATTTTGTTGACACCGACCTACATAGGGCGGAACGATCACCAAGATAAAATAAGGGAAATCAGAGTTCGAACGGAAAGATACAGGTGTTCATTCTTTCCGCGCGCTATACGAGACTGGAATAATATAGAATTGTGAAGGTGGTACGATGAACCCTCTGCCAGGCTCTTAAATGAGATTTGCAGAATATCCATGCAGATGTAGATGTAGATGTAGTATCCCTAATAGAATTAACGAAACAAGAATATAAAGAGGAAGGAAATAAAGTAAAAACCATTGTCAGGAAAGCAGATGAGGAATCATGGAATAACTTCGTGACCAGAATTGAACATGACATCCTTGAAAGACAGTCCATAACTTACAAAACGATAAGGCATTTAAATAGAACTGACAAAGGGTCAACAAACCTAAATGTAATACCAGAATATACATGGCTTGCAGATTATAAACAGCTTTCGTCTAATGAAAATGAAGGTTTAGACAAGGACTCCCTGAAACGGATGAACCATATGATGGCGATCTCGTAACGATCCAAGAACTAAACGGGGTTCTGTATAAACAAAAAACCGGAAAGCAACAGGCCCCGACGGCATAAATACCGAGTTACTGAAATACGGGGGATTGTTTTTAAAACTTGGACTTCTTCATGTAAGCAGAATTTGTTGGTAAAAACGTCAAATCCCAAAACCATGGACAGTTGCAGATGTCATATCACCATTTAAAACAGCTAAACGAAATAAATGCAATAACTATCGTGGTATAACATTAGTGGACACAGCTTATAAAATTTACGCCACATAATTAATCAACGTCTACAAATGATGGTCGAAAATCTGTTATCTAAAGAACACAATGGTTTCAGAAAAGAAAGATCCTTCAGTGATTATGTTTTCACACTTAAACAAATTCTAGAAAAAGAAAGAGAATTCATACAACGCAGTTGTAGGCTTAGAGAAAGCCTTCACCCATGCAGACAGGAAAATTTTGTGGAACATATTCCACAGGAATAGATATCCTCAGCAAATAGTAAATGTGACAGAAAAGCTATATAAAAACACAAAAATAAGAATGAAGACTAACCGTGCTGTATCAGAAGACATGCCGAGAAAGAAGGATGTAACTTATTACCCACGCTTTTTAATATATGCATTGACAATATGTCCATCATTTTGATTTGCAGCTCCTTGTATTGGCCGTGTTTACAGTTAAAATTATTGGATGTGATGTCCGCCAGTTATGAAAATGGGTTATGTTATGGGTACTGAGAAAAACGGTGTTTTGCATAACTGGCGGACCTCACACCCAACAATATTGATAAAATGATTGAAACACGAAAAAAAAAAATTGATCTCGACTTGAAATTATCACTTAACATATTTTTTAATATGAAGCTTTTCGAAGATGACGTTGCAACTGTACAGGATAGCGAGACTACGCTACAAAGCCCATCTACAGACTGAACAAAATTTCTGAAGAATGAAAAAATCTATTCCAAAAACAGAAGTGATGGCTTTCAAAGGGACAAAACCACTGAGAACTAACATCATAATAGGAAACGAAACTACTGAACAAGTGAGTCACTTTAATTAGCTTGGAAATATTATATGTTACCATAAGGAACTCGATATTGACGATAAAATGCAGAAATATCAAATGATACGCGGAACAATTAATTGAACACTGAGAAATAAAATGAGGGAAGACACAAAAATGAAGTTTTATAAGCTAATGGCCACCCTGACATCACTACTTGGGAGCGAAACCTGGTCAACTACTAAAAAGCAAGAAAGTAGAATCCAACCGGTAGAAATGAAGTATCGTAGAGGAGTTAAGGGCTGCGGAAGATTAGAAGAAGACATAAGATCAAAGCTTGGGGTATGTGCTGTGAATGAGAAGATGTCTAATAGACAAAGTTGGCTACATCTATAAAGAATGCCACATTCAGGGCTACCAAAACAAGCCTTAAATTTTAAACATATGGGTGCAATATCCGCAGCAAGACCACGATGAAGATGGCTGGATACATAGAAGACGGAACGGGCCTATAAGTTAGACCATGATGAAAGAAGAAGAAGAAATGTTCGTAAAGGATGCTAACGACGTCACTCGTCGTTTTGAGACAAGAGTGACAGGTCTCTTATCCCGAGGTACCGCGGGATACGGTGCAGTATTCTAGTGAAGCTGCATTCAAATACGTGTCCATTATTCGGCTGTGGTTTTTTCAGTGTTTCCCTAAACGCTGGGATGGGTTTATTTATTTCTTCTGTAAAACAACATGCACCTGCATACATATGTTGTTGTCTGTATTTTTACAACTAGAACCATAACGAGAACACAATGTTAGTCAAAGCTTTCGTCTACATTGATATCTCTATACTCAGGCTGACATTATTTCTCCCTTGTCCGAATCATGACGTTTACAATATTCTGAAATGTGGTATTGCTCCAAAACATTCACGTCATATTAATAAACATTTACACTCATCCCTGATTCTTTTACTTATCTTGTTGCCATAACTTTCTCTTGGTACCGTCGTTATTTAGTTTAGAGTCGAAACTAGTCATATGAAAACTATTATTAGAAATTTGATTTTAAGGAGAAATTCTCTATATAGATTACAATTGATCATTAAAGCACGTCTCTCGTATCTTCCTACGATGACGTTATCACCTTCTGGCGACAGGAGATGGTACATTTGTATCAAGCAGGGCTCTAATGTATGTTCCGCAGTTACGTTCAGAGCCGATCCTAAAAATTTATTCAGTCAGAATGGGAAAGATTAGTCTTTCATTCTGGCGTAGCCAGTTTAGAACAACGTACTCAACTAAACCATAAAGGACAGTTCACTGAATGTTTGGGTGTCGGGTACCTTTGCTAAGTGAGTGCTTTTATCTGTCAGTTCAGTGGATCTTAATATCATGATTGAATGGGACGCTCTGTCCATCATGTTAAGCGTCCGTGATTCAAAGGGCGTCTTATCCCGCATGACATATCTAACTTCAAGACTTTAACGAGCCTACATGGAAACTGGCGTATGCCGTTTTGAACAGCATTTCTAATAAAATATTTAATTATCGTCACCAACCGATAAAACATTTTTGCATATTACATTTTAATGTTTATTATGGTAAATTAAATGATCTATGTTTATAAATACATTACACTTTTTCGCTCATTCGTATACACATAATGACTGTATTTATGCATTGGGCTTGACACATAACGTTTTGCAGCAACTATGTCTCAAACGACAATGACAGTTATATTTTCTAGGGACCAAGCCTACTAATACTCAACCTGTTACTCGTACTCTAAAATTATTAGTTTTGTAGTGCATTTTTAAATAACAATTAACTTAGTATTCTGAAATAATGGTCGTATCTCGCAATAACTTAATGTTTGATAATGTATATGTTAATACCATTAATATGCAGCTATCGAAGCGTTGGCCATATTCTAGATACCATGTTTTTAACATAATACATGAAAATATTTATTACACAATTCACGTAAGTCTACAATAAAATATAATGATTGTACATTTTTTCCAAAGTTTTGTTCAGTTCTTACAAGACATACGTTTAACAGTTTCTGCAGGCCAAAAATTTTTTTAAATTCTTCTGTTACTCGAATTTTACAAAATAATAGGTTTTCGTTACGTAAAAATTAAATCGCATTTCTATAATTATCTAGTTTCATTAAGAAAGTATCCTTTTCAATAGGAATATAATATGAAGTAAATGTACTGAACGTTAGGCTGCAATGCTATAAAACATAAACACCGTTAGTTCAAGATACTATCATTGCACCATGAATAGACAAGTATACAGCCCTAACGTAAGACCATACATATTTACAGTGATAAATAGTAGTGCATTACATCTTAAAACTGTAGACATGTGGTGTTCACTACGAAAACTGTTAAAACTAAGATCATAATGACTCACGTGATAATCATATTTCAATTTCTTAAGAAAATTGCACAGTCATATTACGCATGATGTCCAGGTGCTGCCAGATGGGACAAGGTTGAAACTAGTAGCAGAATAATAAAATTTTAAAAAAAAAGTTGAAAAGGAAATGAGACTGAACAGCTTTTGATGGTTTTACAACAAAATGTCTATTATAAATTTGCTGAAGTACGGTTTTAAGATGGTTTTGTCAGTAGATTTTTTTGTTGCCAACACAAAAGAGAAAGACATTTTTGTTAAGAATAGACACGTTATAACACATGACGCTTTAATTTTATACACCGCACATATTCGCACGCAAGAAATAATAATAAAAGAAGAAGTCGAATTTCAGTGACAAGAAAGGCACATTAAAAATTTGCAGGCAATCACACGAACCGCAAGCCTGTGAGTATTTATGAACTTTCATTCACACAAAAGCTCGTTCCACTGACACACATATTCCTCAAAGTTTCAGGTTTCCTTACATCAAATACGCCTTCGAGCTCTAGATTTATTTCCAGTTACCAGCATGTTTCCTACCGACCCAAGGTTGTGATAATTTTCGAAATCATTTAGCTATTCCTCTTTTAGATAGTTTACTGGCAGATTTCCAGCTGGTAGTTTTTCTTGCTGCCCGCTGTAAACTGTAGCTTAAATATTGTAGTCTTCAGTTGGACGCTACGCTGCGACATTTCCTTTAAGGATTACACATTCCGATAAAGATATTGCATACTACTTATAGGTATCGCAAAACCCTCTTTCATTCTGAAATTTAGTGCCACAAGATTGATAATATATTTGTTGATAGTAACTCTTAAATACAGGGTGACAATTATTGAACTGTACGAAATAAAATCGTCACAACTTCTGAACGGTTTACGTTAGAATGTTCAATCTTCATGGATGGTCCTGGGGTATGATGGGAATTAGCATGCACATGTATGGCTTGGTTTAGGGACGAAGCCTCCTTTCATTTGGATCGGTTCGTCAATCAGCAAAATTGGCGCATTTGGGGGACCGACAATGCGCATTTTGCGATCGAGAAGTCTTTTCACCCTCAACGGGTGACTGTGTGGTATGGCTGATGGCACGGTGGCTACGGAATGATACGTGAATGTTTTAGAAGATAATATAATCTCCATTGTCCAAAGTAAAGACAAGATGTACAGCAATAAGCCCAAAACAATTGATGAGTTGAAAAGAACCATTAAGGAGATCTTCGACAGCATCGATGTTCCGATGGATCCGCGGATCATGCAGAATTTCGCTATTCATCTGCGCCACATCATAGCCAATGACGGCAGGCATATGGAACTTGTCATAACCTAAATCCGAATGCCTGTACCGGCGTTTACATGTTGAATAAAGTAACTAATTTACATTTTATCATAGAGATCAAAAGTTGTCCCCTCTACGTTACGGAAAACTTATTGCAATTTTAACATTTTGAGGGCTTAAACTTCAATATTTCCTCATATTTTAATTGTTTGACGGATTTGTGGGCGTAAAATGCAGAGAACTAAAAGCGACGTTTTTAGTAGAGTGCAACAACATGTTCTGCACAGTAATGCTAATAGAAGCAAAAGGACTCCTCGCCAGTCCGTGAAGGCATTACAGATATCTACCAGCTGCCGTGTCATACTATGTCTTACGGCGTCGTGCATATGCGGTGTGGAACCGTGGTCCTCTGCATGGCATCCGTCTAAGTTGAGCACTCGGCTACCCACGCGGACGGTAATGCAACGTAATTACATTGTTATCTCTACCTAAAGTAAATCTATATGTCCAAATCTTATTCTTGAAAATGGTTTAAAGCGGAAACTGCAGTCGTAAAATAAAACACTAACAGCTGAAAGAAAGATGACATCATTCAAAAATTTATACACTCCTGGAAATTGAAATAAGAACACCGTGAATTCATTGTCCCAGGAAGGGGAAACTTTATTGACACATTCCTGGGGTCAGATACATCACATGATCACACTGACAGAACCACAGGCACTTAGACACAGGCAACAGAGCATGCACAATGTCGGCACTAGTACAGTGTATATCCACCTTTCGCAGCAATGCAGGCTGCTATTCTCCCATGGAGACGATCGTAGAGATGCTGGATGTATTCCTGTGGAACGGCTTGCCATGCCATTTCCACCTGGCGCCTCAGTTGGACCAGCGTTCGTGCTGGACGTGCAGACCGCGTGAGACGACACTTCATCCAGTCCCAAACATGCTCAATGGGGGACAGATCCGGAGATCTTGCTGGCCAGGGTAGTTGACTTACACCTTCTAGAGCACGTTGGGTGGCACGGGATACATGCGGACGTGCATTGTCCTGTTGGAACAGCAAGTTCCCTTGCTGGTCTAGGAATGGTAAAACGATGGGTTCGATGACGGTTTGGATGTACCGTGCACTATTCAGTGTCCCCTCGACGATCACCAGTGGTGTACGGCCAGTGTAGGAGATCGCTCCCCACACCATGATGCCGGGTGTTGGCCCTGTGTGCCTCGGTCGTATGCAGTCCTGATTGTGGCGCTCACCTGCACGGCGCCAAACACGCATACGACCATCATTGGCACCAAGGCAGAAGCGACTCTCATCGCTGAAGACGACACGTCTCCATTCGTCCCTCCATTCACGCCTGTCGCGACACCACTGGAGGCGGGCTGCACGATGTTGGAGCGTGAGCGGAAGACGGCCTAACGGTGTGCGGGACCGTAGCCCAGCTTCATGGAGACGGTTGCGAATGGTCCTCGCCGATACCCCAGGAGCAACAGTGTCCCTAATTTGCTGGGAAGTGGCGGTGCAGTCCCCTACGGCACTGCGTAGGATCCTACGGTCTTGGCGTGCATCCGTGCGTCGCTGCGGTCCGGTCCGAGGTCGACGGGCACGTGCACCTTCCGCCGACCACTGGCGACAACATCGATGTACTGTGGAGACCTCACGCCCCACGTATTTAGCAATTCGGCGGTACGTCCACCCGGCCTCCCGCATGCCCACTATACGCCCTCGCTCAAAGTCCGTCAACTGCACATACGGTTCACGTCCACGCTGTCGCGGAATGCTACCAGTGTTAAAGACTGCGATGGAGCTCCGTATGCCACGGCAAACTGGCTGACACTGACGGCGGCGGTGCACAAATGCTGCGCAGCTAGCGCCATTCGACGGCCAACACCGCGGTTCCTGGTGTGTCCGCTGTGCCGTGCGTGTGATCATTGCTTGTACAGCCCTCTCGCAGTGTCCGGAGCAAGTATGGTGGGTCTGACACACCGGTGTCAATGTGTTCTTTTTTCCATTTCCAGGAGTGTAGAAGCCAGGGACCTATATTCCAGTAATCACATAAGTGCAATAAATGTAGGTCAATATATCTACAAGAATCTGACAGTAAGCAACCATCACACGAGAATTATACGTGCATGATGTGGATCACTAGTGGATCATACCATATGCCAATATTAATGGATAAAATGACATATTGATAAATCACTAAGTGCAGTGATAATTGCTACTTTCTGCTGACATGCAGGGGTGAGAAAAAATATGAAAACGCTGCGAGAAATGCGTGCTTGAACATAAATGAAGAGTCTAGCCAAACCTGCAGGTTGCGCTGTTGTATTCGACCGCGAACGACAGCTGTGCGATGTCCTCATTACGTCTCAAGTGTCACTCGTGGTCATCACAGTGTTCTGCGCAGTTGTGAGTGTATTGTGCCGGAACTCAGTGGATTCGAACGTGGGAAAATTGTTGGCGCTCGTATGGTGGGTGCTTAGATAAGTACGGGAGCTGAAGTGTTTGGTGCTTCACGTGGCACCATAACGAAGATTTATACTGCAAACAAGAAAGTACAGAAACATGCTCCGCTAAGTCACAATGTGGACGAATGTGTGTACTCAAAGATCGTGGGAGACGGTCAACGAAGAGAGTTGTGGCGAGAAATAATGGGACAACGGCTGCAAAAGTAACTCCAGAAATGTGTGCTGCACTCGTGAGCCTTGTCAGCAATAAAACAATAAGGGAGATCCGTAAGCAAGGAGTTGTAGGGCGAGCTAGAATTCCAAAGGCACACATCCATGATGCAAATGTTAGTAACAAGAAAACGTGGACTATGGAGTAATGGAAGACTGTCAGTTAGTAGGATGAGTCTTATTTCACACTATTTCCAACTTCTCCCCGAGTTTACGTTCAAGAGTGAAATGTGGCGGGGGTTCGCTTATGATTTTAGCCACCATATCGTGATATTCCATAGGTCGCTTGGATACTCTGCAAGATTGCGTTACTGTCAAGGAATATGTGACCTTTTGGCTGGCCAATTCCATCCCGAATGGTGATACTGCGTTCCTATACGGCAGGGGCCCTGCTCATACAGCTAGCATCGTCCAGCACTGGTTTTGTGACCAGGAGGATTAATTGTGCATCTTCTTTGGCCACTACAGTCCCAGATCTGACTGGTATTGAGCCTCTGTGGTCTACTTTAGAGAGAAGGTTGCGTGATCGCTACCCACCTCTATCATCGTTACCTGAACTTGCCACTGTTTTATAGCAAAAGTGGTGTGTGATTCGCTTGAAAACCATGCAGTACTAGTGTTTATGCATTCCGAGACGACTGGAAGCTGTTGTGGATGCGACTGGATTTCCTACACAGTGCTTGGCATGGTAATGTGTTGTGTTTTCGTTATTGCCACATTTTTGTGCACCAACTGCATTTTCATAAAAGTTTTTGTCTCAATATTTAATGAGTGAGTGTCAGTCTGAATAGTGGGAATGCTTGATTGCTATCAGTGACGGCTACTACCGTGAACGATGGACTTGAATTTCGTAGGATGCGTATCAAAATAGTTGTCAATCATCACTGATCTATGGCATCTAACTGCTGCTTATTGCTAAGAAAATTTATGGACACCTACTGTGTTGCTAAGTACCGTTTACTGACTAACAGTTTCACGAATATATAGGTCGTTACACCTATTTCGTTTGCCCCCACCAATGTTGGGAATCTTTGTCATAACATAAAAGTTCATAGTTTATATTTGATACAGCTGAGGTAGCGCCTAACATTTACAACCGTCCATCTCAAGTTCTATTTTAAATTCATACACGTGGCTACCAAGCAGGATATTCGTACTAATCAAAAAATAAGCACACATGACAAAAAATGATCACTCCGGTGAAACGTGAAGCTGATACGGTGTAATGTCGCCTCCAGCCTTGGTAAAAGCCTCATTCGGCGAGGACAAGAGTTCACACATTTCTTCAGGTATCTGTGCATAGCTGAACCATTAACTATTACATCCAGCAGAGCTACCAGACTGCGCTGGACGAAATACACAAAGGTGACAGAAGTTACGGTATAGTGATATGCACATTCACAGATGGCCGCAGTACCACGTACACAAGATATAAATGGGCAGCGCATTGGCGGAGATGTCTCTTGTAGCCAGGTGATTAATGGGAAAAGGTTTCAGACGTGATTATTGGAGCGCGACAGGTATTAAAAGATTCTGAATGCCGAATGGAAGTTGGAGCTAGACTCATGGGGCTTTACATTTCGGAAATCGTTAGGGAAATCAATATGCCGAGATCCACAGTTTCAAGAGGGTGCCGAGAATATCAAATTTCAGGCATTACGCTCACCAAGGACAACACAGTGGCAGACGGCCTTGACTTAACGACCGAGAGCAGCTGCGTTTGGGTAGAGTTGTCAGTGGTAATAAACAGACAACAATGCTTGAAATAACCGCAAAAACTAATGATGCGCGTACGAGCAACGTATCCGTTACGACATTCCGTCGTTAATGGGCTATGGCAGCCGACGACCGACGTAAATGCTTTTGCTAACAGCACGACATAGCTTTCAGCGCCTCTGCTAGGCTCGTGACTATATCGCTTGGACTCTAAAAGACTGGAAAACCGTGACCTGGTTAGATGAGAACCAGTTTCAGTAAGTAAAAGCTGACAGTAGGGTTCGAGGGTGGCGCAGCCCCTACGAAGCCATGGGTCCAAGTTGTCAATATGGCACTGTGCAAGCTGGTGGTGGCTCCAAATGTTGAATCCTACGTTTACATGGAACCGACTGGGTCTTCTGGTCAAACTGAACCGGTCATTGAGTGGAAATAGTTATGTTCGGCTACTTGGAGACCATTTGCATTCATGAACTTCATGTTCCCGAACAACCACGTCATGTCACTGGGCCACATTTATTAGCGATTGGTTTGAAGAACATTCTGGACGATTTGAGCGAATAGTTTGGCTACCAAGACCGCCCGCCTTGAATCCCACCGAACATTTATGGGACATATTCGAGAGGTCAGTTCGCGTACAAAATTCTGCATCGCAATACTTTCGCAATTGTGGACGGCTATAGATGGGCACGGGTCAGTTTTCTGCAGGGGACTTCCAACGAAATATTGAGTCCATCCAACATCTAATTGTTGCACTACGCCGGACGAAAGGAGGCCCACACGATATTCGAAGGTATCCCATGAATTTTATCACCTGAGTCCAATTGGCGCTCAGTCCAAGGCATCATCAATGGATTTTAGCGGGCCAGAGGAGGTGTGGTAAGGTGTCCCAATGTTCGTCAGACCAGAAATATATTCGTGCAGTGTGACACGGCTGATATTATTTTGGAAAATGAGAAGTCCAGAGCGCACTCATCATGAAGATGTAGAAGAAAGAGCAACACTTGGTCAGCGTCGATGCTGAAGTAAGCAACGTCATTAATGTTGTCTATAACCGAATGAGTAGGCCCCCGTCATGCTACGAAAAACATCCCCATAACATCATAGCAGCACGTTCAGCCTGCACTGTCTCCTCTAAACACGGTATGTTAAACGACTTATTGGGCCCTCCGTACATTCGACATCTTGTATCATCTAAAAAAGAAAAAAAAATCGCCAGCTGAACCACACTACCTAACTTCAGTCAACTGCTATTGAGTCTCTGCAGGCAAGTGCCGTGAGCAATTTACTCTTTTGAGTAACCCACTTAAAAATTTTCTGTGGGTGCTGTTCTATTTCTAATGTTTGCTCCGAAACTGGTTGAGATAAACCTGCTTTCACATACCTGTAGGTTTAGAAACTATTTGTCATGATAAGCGAAAACCTCATCTCCTGCTTATGTTGGTTATGTTTTTCTACAACAATTGTTCTTGCGCCTTGTTTTATGACCCGGATTGTTACACAATTCCTTGAAAACATATTTGAGACTAAGCCCTGATAAACCAAGGAATCGGCACCTTCCTTCACGGTGTGAAAAAAAAATTATACCTTCATGTAACTCAATTTACACTAATTTATCGTGCTGAACCAGTGCGAATTATACGGTCTAAGACAAAAAAGGGAAATAAAAAGACGTTCTACTAAGGAATCATCCAAATGAAACGAAAATTGGGAGATGTGATGTATATGTGCAGACAAATAATAATTACACTTTCACAAAAACTCTATTATTTATTCAAGAGAAAGAACTTCACAAACTGAGCAAGACAAAAACGTGTTGATCCACCTCTGGTCCTTACGCAGGTAGTTATTCGGCTTCGCTTTGATTGATGGAGTTGTTGGAACTGGAGGATGTCGAGCCAAATTCTGTCAAATTGGCTCTTAGATCGTCAAAATCCCGAGCTGGCTGGTGGGCCTGTCCATAATGCTTCAAACGTTCTCAGCTGGGGTGAGATCCCGAACCTTGCTGGCCAAGGTAGGGTTTGGCAAGCACGAAGACAAGCAGTAGAAACTCTGGCCGTTGCGGGCGGGCATTACGTTGCTGAAATGTAAGCCCAGGGTAGCTTGATATGAAGGAAAACGCTGTGCTGTTGAGGGTGGCGCGTATGACAACCATAGGGGTTTAGCTATGAAAAGAGATGGCACCCAAGACCATCACTCCTGACAGTCCGCCCGTGTGGTGGGCGACGAAAGGGTTGATATCCCATCGCTCTCTGGGTCGTCTCCAGACACGTCTTCGTTCTGGGATATCATTAACTGGAGCACAGCTGTCCTCAGTGAGGAATCTCACTTCTAAGGGAGCCCCGCTGACCAGCGAATACGTTTCTTGAGACGTCACGGACAGCGCCGTGGGGGATGAACCGAGCGGTCTAAGGCGCTGCAGTCATGGACTGTGCGGCTGGTCCTGGCGGAGGTTCTAGTCCTCCATCGGATATTAGTTTGTGTGTTTGTCCTTAGGATAATTTAGGTTAAGTAGTGTGTAAGCTTAGGGACTGATGACCTTAGCAGTTCAGTCCCATAAGATTTCACACACATTCACACCTCCCAGACAGCGGTGGGACACCAACCTGACTGTTGCTCGCCAAGGGGCCGTCAACTAAGAGCGATGGTCCGGGGTGCCATTTTTTGGTAGCAAAAAAAGACCCCTTTGGTTTCCATCCGCGGTACCGTTACAGCACAGTGGTACGTTGGCGATGTTCTACGCCCCATTTTGTTGCCCTTCGTGGCAAGCCATACCGGGCTTAAATTTCAGTAAGATAAAGTCCGCTCGCACACGGTAAGAGTTTTTACTGCTTGTATTAGTGCTTGCCAAACCCTACCTTGCCAGCAAGGTCGCCGGATCTCTCCCCAGTTGAGAATGTTAGAATCATTTTGGGCAGAGCCCAGCAACCAGCTCGATATTTTGTCGATCGAACCCGCCAGTTGGGCAGAGTTTGCCACGATATTCCTCAAGACGACATCCAGCAACTCTGTCAGTCAGTGCAAACCCAAATAATTCCTTGTATGAGGACCACATGTGTACCAACGATTTAGTGACTTGTGAAGCTCTTTCTTTCGAATGAGTCATTTATCTTTTCTGAAATTGTAATTATTTGTTTGTCTGACCCATCTTACTTTAATTCCTTACAACCGATGGGCACATACTCACCACTTCACTACTACGACCTGTGACTCCGGTGAAAGGTGACATGATCGCATGGTTCCTGCTGTACAGCGCTCTAAAGCGACAACTGTTTTCTTTTCCTTGGATGGCTCATATTTTGTCCGGTGAGATTAACTTTCCATCCGAACACTTAATAGACAAGATAGGGGTTAAGGAAAAGAAAGGAAGTGATAATGATGTTAGTTGAAGCTATACCCTAGCCCCGCTCCCATCAACGAGATGTGTAGTAATGCAAATCACATAACCCCATTAAGTAAAGGAACACAAGGTCTTGACTAATAAGAAACGGAAATCTGATCACTGAGACATATGATACTGTTTACAAGGAAAGAAATGCTTAAACTAGACCTTTTTTTTAAGTAAGTGATTCTGAACTGGATTGTCCACTAACCACAATCTACATGAATACCGTTGGAAGAAAATTCCCAAGAGTTGGAATCATAAGAGAGACAGTTGTTATTTTTTGTGTAACTTCATGTTTCACGATGCTGGACACTGGAATCAGAAAGATATTTACATAAAACTGACAATTCTTGCAGGTACGAAGAGAAAAATCAGTGGCTTCAGCATAGTGTGGAGATCTCTCTTTATTTCGGTCACCGATACCTCTCTAGAATGAAGAACCTGCTACAGCCTCAAGTGATTTCTTCGACAGGGTGTCTCAGGAGAAATTGTCGATATTCATGGATATGACAGAACGATCATTCGAAGCAAAAGAAGGCTAGCAGACATGGGCTCTAAAATAAATACCGAAGGGGTCTAAGCGTTTCTTCATCTTAGATACTGTGGAACATAACTCCTCAACTGTAAAGGGAGGAGGTAGTACGGACCATAACAACATTATTACCATTCCTAACGTGCTTACGATGTTAGCCCCAGCAAGCGCTGTCTGTATGTTCTTGGCTGCTACAAGTATAACACTTTTGGAAAGAATACGTCCTCCATGTGTCTAGGCATACAAAATTGAAATGTAAAGTGAGACTAGCGTAGGCTTTCAGGAAAACTGTCTGCAGGGGTTAATGTTAACAAGCTTTCATGTACTCGTTATCGATTTAAACTCGACTATGAAACTATGAAGGAATTCTTACACTTTTTATTAGCATCCCTCTGGAACATGCGTGCAGTTGTATTGCGGTAGCTGTTCGCAAACACTACGTAATGTTGTGGCTGTTCTATAGATTGAAGCTTATGAAATAAACGGACAATCTGAAGCCTCCAGGGAGAGTAACACTTTGTACTGGACAAGGAGTCGAACAATGCTTTTACGGTTCAGCCCTCCTCTGAGAGCGCATTGTCCGCTACATAGTGAATAATAGATTTTATAAATAACCAAACTATCGAAACAGACTGGTAGGGCGTATATTCCAATACGATACGTCACTTAGCTCACACGTTTCAAATGTGTGTGAAATCTTACGGGACTTAACTGCTAAGGTCATCAGTCCCTAAGCTTACACACTACTTAACCTACATTATCCTAAGGACAAACACACATACCCATGCCCGAGGGAGGACTCGAACCACCGCCGGGATCAGCCGCACAGTCCATGACTAGCTCACACGTTTGTTGCCACAAACTTGAATCAAATTTGTAACATAAAAAAAGTATTTCTCATTTTCCTAGCTCATAAATCGGCAGTGACGAGCCTGAAATTACGACAGCAGCTATAGTAGCAAGAATCACACAGACTACAACACAAGCAGATGCTGAATATTGTAGTGAGAGAAGATAGTAGTTATCATGTGGACACCAGGAAAAACAGTAAAGAACGAAGAACACATCTATGGTCAAGGAGCTTGATATCAGTAAGAACAAAGAAAGACCGTATTAGACGTAGAAAGACTGATGAGCTCTACAAATTGTTAAAGATCGACAATGTAAGTAAACTGCAAGGAGATTCTTCGCCTGTATGGTGACAATTGAATCGTCACACTAATTTGCAGTCATGTTTACCAAAGTAATGTTTACCAAGTAATCCAAGAAAGAAAGACTGACATGACAGAAACACTCAAGGAAGGACGTGAACCAAACAGTAGTCGGAAATTTGGTACAAAACTGCATGAGTTTTTAGTAGAAGAGAAATAAAAAGGAAACGCTTGCTGATCGAAGGAAATTAAGGAAAAACAAAGTGAAAGAATAAAGAACTGTTGGTAAAAGGAAAACGAAAGTACACAATAGAAAAAATGAAGGCATGGAATTGATTTTTATAGTCCTAAGATGGAAATAAAACTGAACATTTTGATTACAGAGACTCGTTACAGATAAAATGTATCTTTTCAAAGCGAAACGATGCTTACTTTAGATGAATAAAAGGCACAGGAGCGATCATGAGGTCAAAACTAGTTTGACACTGTGACAAAAATGTAGTATTTAACGGACGTCATTCAACTTAAACAGGGTTTCTTAATGTGTTGATTCTGGAACATCAGACAACATAGAACGTGAAACTCCCTGAAAGATTAAAATTGAGTACCTGGCGCGGACTCGAGCCTGATAAAGATCCCAGGCTCAGGTACTGGTTCGGCATACGGTTTCAATCTGTCAGGAAGTTCCAAATCAGTGCAAACTCTGTTACAGAGTGAAAATACATTCGGGTAGCATTGATGTGCATGCGTAGAGGCCCAGGGCGTGTAAGCATGTTGTTGTTTTAGACGTCCACAAAGGAAAACTTAGAAATTCAATCTTTTGAAATTTTCACAGTTTGGCTGCCCAGAGGTGTTTTACAACTCACCACACTTTCAGTCACGGGACATTTAAGATGCTTCATATATGTAAAATTTCTCATGGTGTGTTAACCACACTGATTGCAAATAGGCAAAACCGACCACGCATGGTGAAGTGATGCATCAAGTGCATTTAAGTTTAGCAGATACCCGTCCATCTGATTTAGATTCCCTGAATTTACCCATCGTACCAAGAATGCATTTTGGGAAATATTTGTTAGGCCGTGGTCTGAGGCATGTTTTTCTGCCTAACGTTTCGTCTTTCAGTGCTGGAGACGTCGTCGGAGGCCTTAAGGACTCCAAAGGCAGTTGAAAACTCAGTCTAGCCGAGCTGCTTATACGTTTCCAGGCAACGGTCGGTTCGTTGAACGACGAAACGTTAGGAACATAAACATGTCTAGGACCAGCCTGTAGAACAAATATCACCTAAAATTCAAATAGCAGCCGTGAAAGATTGCTTGCATTTTATGACTATCAGCGGTGGTTCCCGTTGGAACGTTATTTCGAAAAACGTTGCAATTTGCCAATGTTAAGGTACGTTACGCATACCTAATA
This sequence comes from Schistocerca cancellata, assembly GCF_023864275.1. Classification (NCBI taxonomy): domain Eukaryota; kingdom Metazoa; phylum Arthropoda; class Insecta; order Orthoptera; family Acrididae; genus Schistocerca; species Schistocerca cancellata. The sequence goes on along the minus strand of NC_064628.1, from coordinate 109,684,617 downwards.
CTGTTATCATGAGTATTATGTCAGTCTATTTATTACGAGGTTTTACTTCTTGTATTTATCAGCGCTTGTGAACATAGATCCCTAAACCAAAGAAAACTAGAACGTCAATACAAGGGCATTTTTGACAACTAAAGTAATGGTCCAGTTCAGATGAGACAAAATTAAAAATGTTGAGTAGGGCAACTATTTTTATAACCTACAAATCACCATAATACGCACAAAAATATTGTTATGACCAAGAATTTACAAACATATGCAGAACAAGCCCAAAAATATGGACTAAAAATAAACAGAGATAAATTCGCTGTTATAAAGTAATACACCTATTTAAGAATATAATGCACGTGAGAAACAAAATTGCGTTGTAATGTGATATTTATTAATATCATCATAACTGTTAGCCTATGGTATGTTTTTTGTACGTCCTAAGTTTTACTTTATCAGTTCTGAGTTGCAATATTCAGTGAGTACCATGTGCAAATTTTCAAATAAAAACGATTTGCTATTGTCAACCTACTGACCCATGTACTTAAAAAAAGTCGCTTCTGCTACAGCTGATACAGAAAGAGTGTATTTAAAAGTGACGATATCCTTTGAATCTAAATTATTAAGAAAGAACTTTTCACACAACAGATCACTGAAATGGAACGCAGGGTATGATACCCTCTGTCTTTTTTTCCCAACACCTTCTCCAGATCCTTTGATGTTTGTTTTCTCAATGCTACAAAGCAGTTATGGCAGTTGAAATAAGTTTAAAATTCAATTTTATGTTGGAAATGGTGCCCTAAATTTCAGCATTACACATTACCTCTTGGGTCAATCCAACTGAAGCAACGTCACTGCTGCCGAATGAATCAATGATGCTTTTACGCAACGTTGAAGTTTTGGCAGTAATAGCTGCAGACATCAATACAGGACACCCATCTTCTCAAAATGGGAGATGGTGGTATGAAAATGTCTGGAGCTAACAACTTAAATACTGCAACATGTGAAAGGTCTTTCAGAAATACCATTTTGGCACACCCAATAAAATTGTCACTGGGTTTACTATGAATCTCCTGCAACTCTGTGTAAAGCGTGGGCTAAACAAGCCACATGCAACATTTTACAATCTAATGCTTCTAGTGAATCGACAGCTCTCACCATATGAACTGCAGCACCCGTTATGAGTAGTAGTTCAAGTGCCATGTTTAATGACTTCAAGTCATATGTCGCCCAAACATTTGTCGAAGAATTTACTAACGCCGGATAAACTTACTTCTTTTCGATGTTCTAAATGTTTCAGCTTATTAGGGACTTTTCACCTGGCCCATCTTCCAAAGTTCTCACAATGACATTTTCAATATGTCTTTTCCATAAAGTCTGTGGTTTCATCAACTGATAGTCATATTTTATTTATTTACAACACATTGTCTGACTTCTTGTACTGTTTTTTCGTAGGTACGGCTGACTTATTCTTTTTTCTACGTGGAAGAATCAGGAAGCGGTTTGTCTGTGTACTTTTTTTTAGAATAAAAGAAATTTTAAATGATTCAGTTTCCTTAAGGGAATGTCAGCATAATAGAAAGCCATACAAAGTTCTTCACAGAATGGTGAATAATATTGGCGGGATTCCCCGAGAAGAATTTGTTGTAGTGTTCTTCCATATTCAATCCGTTGCCCTCCACGTTTGTGTTTTTCTGTTGCCACATGATGCTGAACGTTAAATAACTTACCTACAGGTACTCTAACGTCTCACAATTTATAATTCAGTATTCTACCATAAGTGGAAAATACTTTCCACCTTACTGAAACGCTAACTGTTGTAATTTTACTTGAATACTTTGCTTCACTTCAGGTGCTTACGCACTACCGACTTCAACTAAATTGAATAACACAACGCGACACTTGTATCCAGTCCAGGCTCCATAATGGCGTAAGCAGCTACCTGCTCATCAGATAAGAATAGGCTATGCAAACTCACTGTTGCGTAATGGTGAAGCCCGTTTTGTGAAATCCAACGAAATTAGGGGAGGGAGGTAGCAGCAGTAATAATAGTAGTAGTAGTAGTAGTAGGTCTTGTCATGGGTTAAGCCTCTTCCACTTTTGTCTGTCCATAGCCAGTCTATTTATTTCTGAATATTTGTATCCTTGGATATTGTCCAGCATTTGATATCTTCATTTTCCTTTTCCCCTTTTTCCCTCCACCATTCCTTCTTTTCCTTCCTTCAATAAACAGCCCGAATCAGAAAATGAACAATCCAGTTCCCTGTTCTCTTTCTAATGACTTTCAGCTTGTTTCTTTCTTCTCCAATTCTTCTTAATACTTCTTCATTCCTTACTCAGTCTTCCCATTTCACTTTTTCCATTCTTCTCCATATCCACATCTCTAGTGCCTCCAATCTTCTTTCATCTTCCTTCCTCGACATCCTGGTCTCCGCACCATACAGTGCGACGCTCCAGATGTAACACTTGGCAAAACTGTTTCTCGGATCTTTGTTGGTGGACCGAAAAGTAATTTCTGTTTTCTTGTGAATCCATCTTTTGCCATTGCACTTCTTCTCCTAATTTCTGTTGAGCAATACATATCATCCATTATTACACTTCCCAAGTAATTGGAGTTATTCATTTGTTCTATTTTCTCTCCCCCTATTTTCATACAGCATTTTCTCCCCTTTCCTCCAATTACTATGCTTTTTGTTTTCTTCTTGTTAATCTTCATTCCATATTCTTCTAATTTTGTGTTTAGATCAGTTAACATTTGTTCCATCTCTCTTGCACTCTCTGCCAGCAGAACCATGTGGTCTGCAAGTCTTGTAGACTCCACTCACCGACTCCCTATACAAATTCTTCTCATCCATCAAAACTTCCATTACTAATTTCCTCCAAATAGATACTGAACAGTGTTGGTGTTAAACAACAACCTTGTCTTACACCTCTTCCCAATTCAATTTCCTCATTCGTCACACCTCCTATTCTTACTCCAGCTCTCTGGTTCAAATGTAAATTTCTAATTAGCCGTCTATCCCTCCTTATGATTTTCATCTTGAGAAGGGAGGTAGATATTTATCATTTTCCAGGGAAAAAATTAGTTTCTCAAAAAACGGAGGAAGGTTTATCTGTTTAGCAAGAGTAATAGAAGGCAGATTTCAGGCTACCTAACAGATCAAAACGAAAATTTCTGTTCCGACACTGACAATGTTGAGTGTTTATGGAAAAAGTTCAAGGCAATCGTAAAATGCGTTTTAGACAGGTACGTGCCGAGTAAAACTGTGAGGGACGGGAAAAACCCACCGTGGTACAACAACAAAGTTAGGAAACTACTGCGAAAGCAAGGAGAGCTTCACTCCAAGTTTAAACGCAGCCAAAACCTCTCAGACAAACAGAAGCTAAACGATGTCAAAGTTAGCGTAAGGAGGGCTATGCGTGAAGCGTTCAGTGAATTTGAAAATAAAATTCTATGTACCGACTTGACAGAAAATCCTAGGAAGTTCTGGTCTTATGTTAAATCAGTAAGTGGCTCGAAACAGCATATCCAGACACTCCGGGATGATGAAGGCATTGAAACAGAGGATGACACGCGTAAAGCTGAAATACTAAACACCTTTTTCCAAAGCTGTTTCACAGAGGAAGAACGCACTGCAGTTCCTTCTCTAAATCCTCGCACAAACGAAAAAATGGTTGACATCGAAATAAGTGTCCAAGGAATAGAAAAGCAACTGGAATCACTCAACACAGGAAAGTCCACTGGACCTGACGGGATACCAATTCGATTCTACACAGAGTACGCGAAAGAACTTGCCCGCCTTCTAACAGCCGTGTACCGCAAGTCTCTTGAGGAACGGAAGGTTCCAAATGATTGGAAAAGAGCACAGGTAGTCCCAGTCTTCAAGAAGGGTCGTCGAGGAGATGCGCAAAACTGTAGACCTATATCTCTGACGTCGATCTGTTGTAGAATTTTAGAACATGTTTTTTGCTCGAGTATCATGTCGTTTTTGGAAACCCAGAATCTACTTTGTAGGAATCAACATGGATTCCGGAAGCAGCGATCGTGTGAGACCCAACTCGCTTTATTTGTTCATGAGACCCAGAAAATATTAGATACAGGCTCCCAGGTAGATGCTATTTTTCCTGACTTCCGGAAGGCGTTCGATACTGTTCCGCACTGTCGCCTGATAAACAAAGTAAGAGCCTACGGAATATCAGACCAGCTGTGTGGCTGGATTGAAGAGTTTCTAGCAAACAGAACACAGCATGTTGTTATCAATGGAGAGACGTCTACAGACGTTAAAGTAACCTCTGGCGTGCCACAGGGGAGTGTTATGGGACCATTGCTTTTCACAATATATATAAATGACCTAGTAGATAGTGTCGGAAGTTCCATGCGGCTTTTCGCGGATGATGCTGTAGTATACAGAGAAGTTGCAGCATTAGAAAATTGTAGCGAAATGCAGGAAGATCTATAGCGGATAGGCACTTGGTGCAGGGAGTGGCAACTGACCCTTAACATAGACAAATGTAATGTATTGAGAATACATAGAAAGAAGGATCCTTTATTGTATGATTATATGATAGCGGAACAAACACTGGTAGCAGTTACTTCTGTAAAATATCTGGGAGTATGCGTGCGGAACGATTTGAAGTGGAATGATCATATAAAATTAATTGTTGGTAAGGCGGGTACCAGGTTGAGATTCATTGGGAGAGTTCTTAGAAAATGTAGTCCACCAACAAAGGAGGTGGCTTACAAAACACTCGTTCGACCTATACTTGAGTATTGCTCGTCAGTGTGGGATCCGTACCAGATCGGGTTGACGGAGGAGATAGAGAAGATCCAAAGACGTGCGGCGCGTTTCGTCACAGGGTTATTTGGTAACCGTGATAGCGTTACGGAGATGTTTAACAAAGTCAAGTGGCAGACTCTGCAAGAGAGGCGCTCTGCATCGCGGTGTAGCTTGTTGTCCAGGTTTCGAGAGGATGCGTTTCTGGATGAGGTATCGAATATATTGCTTCCCCCTACTTATACCTCCCGAGGAGATCACGAATGTAAAATTAGAGAGATTAGAGCGCGCACGGAGGCTTTCAGACAGTCGTTCTTCCCGCGAACCGTACGCGGCTGGAACAGGAAAGGGAGGTAATGACAGTGGCACGTAAAGTGCCCTCCGTCACACAACGTTGGGTGGCTTGCGGAGTATAAATGTAGATGTAGATGTATAATTCTGAGAAATGTAGCTCGGAAGAAAGAAATTGGACTTGAAAAGTTCTTCAGCTCGTTTTTGAAAGAATAAAAATATATCGAATATGACAGCACTTGCGCTCCATTGGAGAGGAATGGTCACATGTGTATAAGTATTACTTAACAAAAATCTTCAGTGCAGTTTTAAACCTTTAAAACCGCATATACACACATAGTCCCAGCTGGAAAATTCATGTCAAAGGTTGAGTTCACAATGAGGAAACTGTTTAAGTAAAATTTGGTAGTATTATGCATATATATGCATATTAGTGGTTTTAGTGTTTTAACTTATATTAACTGCAGAGAAGATGGCCACACAGTGACCGAAATCTGGATATGCAATTAACATTATTTGCGACTTCTTGTTGTACCCTCTATTACTTGATGTATATACATTCTCTGAGCACAACTGCTTATCAATGGGACCAAACCTGATTCAGGAACATACAGTATTTCATTTAGGTTTTTCATTAACAAGGGTTTACATGTATTTAAAAAATTGCCAGTCTTACTGAAAATATGTGCCCTATCATGAAAATCCTAGCCCTTGTGATGAAGGATGAACATAATTCAAAACTTTTCGAAGTTCCTCTGAACTATTTAAAAAACATTTTATGGTGTGTTCTTCAGACCAGACCACTGTCGACGGATCTCTCAATTCGCATCCTAACTGTGGCTGTAGCCCAGTTGTCGAAAGATTTTATATTGGAAATCATGCCTGAATTTTCAGCATTACACATTACCTTAAACAAGCATCTCGTATTCTTGTTGTTTATTGATTCCTTCGTAAGTGTATTCGTTAAAATTTGCTTGTTTTCTGACTTTTGTGGTACCTTTTCTGCACCCTCCGTGTAGCGGGACACCGCTGTGGTGGCCGCGACTGTTCAGACACAGTACCGACAACTGCCACTTGTCCGGACTGTTTGCCGACGTTCGCCCTTACCGTTACTGAACGCTTTCATCGTCTGACCTCGAATAGCAGGGGACCGATCCACAGCGATGTTCACCTTTCACCGAGGTTTTCTGTTGGCAGAAGCACCTCTTTAAATTAGATACTCCTGTCACGATGATGTCTTCCAGTAACGTCCACAAACTGCAAAGAAAGTAGATGTGTTCGAGGTTAAGACACTAAATATCAGTAGTTTGTGAGATCAAAGAAGGGATCATTTGACAGGATTCATCCTGAGGCATCGAGGACTCGTCGCTTTGGTAATAGAGGGAGACAAACATTGTGGAGAAAGACCAAGAAGAACAGGTTCAAATTAATGCAGGTTGCAGTAGCTATGCAGAGAAGAAGTGAATTGCCCAGAATTTTGGAGATCTGTATCAAACTAATCTTGATAATAACTGCGTATTTTATCTCATTTGTCCCTTCAAAAGTAAACTGCTTCACACGTAAACCATGAAATAAAATCTGTTATCAAAAACGCGCAAAGAATCCGACCCGTAGACGACATCAATTTTCAACAGTCGATTATTTAGCCTATTAGAGAAAAGACGTTTCGTTTCATACCCGCTACTTCGCGTAATTGTTATGATGTATTGGACTCGCAATCAGAGTTCAGAAACTTTCCAAGCTGTTCAGATTTACGTTTGTCGTGGTCGCCATGAATCGTCGACTGGATCCTTACTCTCATTCTTCCTTGTATAACACACATGTTGCCACCGAGCAAGCTATCATTAAAGGTTTCAAAGACTTTATATTAACTAGAGAAAATTTACGTGATCGATCGCGCTTGTCTGTACAAATCCGGTCAATATGACGGCGTTTCCTGATTCTCTCTCCCATTATTGGTTAATATAGCTAGTATTTCAGATGCAGAGAAGAAATGAGCCCAAGTATAACTCAAGCAGAACATGTCTTACGAAAAGATTGTTGGTGTAGACGTAAATATGATTTATACTTGTTTATGAAGGGTAACGTTTTAGAAGAGCTTAAGGAGACGTGCTAAAGTCTACCTCATTTAATCGTGTGTAAGAATGTCGAATTTATCAAGTGTCAGTTATTCTCCAAAAACCATAATGAGCTTGTGCCACAGGTTGTTGTTCGCCAGACGTAATCGAAACCCGTTGAAGTTTAGAATTTAGAATTATTTATTCCTCTAAAACATACCAAACGGTTACCTCTTGAAAAAATTTACTATCTATGGTTTTCCGCTAGCTACTTTTCTTTCTCGTACCACTGAGGTATGACAATGATGAAGAAATTCGGAACATTTTAAGCAACGCCGTCAGTTTATAGCACTTTCTCTTATTTCCTCATACAACAGCATTGAGGACTGCTGTTAGTCCTAGAAAAATGTAAACAGAGAAAAAAGTTGTTTTTAGAAAGTGAACATGTAACATTTTTATGCACACCAAACGTTAAGCTTGCAGCTTTAAGTGCGCAAGTTGCATCGTGATGCCACCTACTGGGAATATATTGTACCGTTGGAAGACAACTCCACCTAACAGTTCAGCCACTTGCCGCCGTGTAGCAGCACCATCCAAGTACATAGTTCGTCGTACGAGAAACAACTGCGTCAGGTGCGTCATGCGCTGGAGTCTTCCATTCTTGGAGAGCAAATAAATTTCTCGAGTGTGTTCCCGTTGGAAAAATAATGACACAAAGTAGTGCTCACACCAACGAATTTTTCGGAATTTTGAAAGTAAGAAATGTAGAGTCTCAGTCCCCGTGTTTTCTAAGAGTACGCTTTTAGTTAGTCTATTGACACACAGTCATCATGGGTTCAGAAAACATCGTTCCTGTGAAACACAACTAGCTCTTTATTCACATGAAGTGCTGAGTGCTATTGACAAGGGATTTCAGATCGATTCCGTATTTCTGGATTTCCAGAAGGCTTTTGATACTGTACCACACAAGCGGCTCGTAGTGAAATTGCGAGATTATGGGATATCGTCTCAGTTATCTGACTGGATCTGTGATTTCCTGTCACAGAGGTCACAGTTCGTTGTAACTGACGGGAAGTCATCGAGCAAAACAAGTGTGATTTCTGGCGTTCCCCAAGATAGTGTTATAGGCCCTTTGCTGTTCCTTACCTATATAAACGATTTGGGAGACAATCTCAGCAGCCGTCTTCGGTTGTTTGCAGATGACGCTGTCGTTTATCGACTAATGAAGTCAGCAGAAGATCAAAACAAACTGCAAAACGATTTAGAAGAAATATCGGAATGATGCGAAAAGTGGCAGTTGACCTTAAATAACTAAAAGTGTGAGGTCATCCGCATGAGTCCTAAAAGGAACGAGTTAAGCTTAGGTTACACGATAAATCAGTCTAATCTAAAAGCCGTAAATTCAACTGAATACCTAGGTATTACAATTACGAACAATTAAAATTGGAAGGATCACACAGAAAATGTTGTGGGGAAGGCTAACCAAAGACTGTGTTTTATTGGCAGGACACTTAGAAAATGTAACAGACCTACTAAGGAGACTGCCTACACTCCGCTTGTCCGTCCACTTTTAGAATACTGTTGTGCGGTGTGGGATCCTTACCAGAAAAAACTGACTGAGTACATCGAAAAAGTTCAAAGAAAGGCAGCAAATTTTGTATTATCGCGAAATATGGGAGAGAGTGTCACAGAAATGATACAAGATTTGGGCTGAACATCATTAAAAGAAAGGCGTTTTTCGTGGCGACGGAATCTTCTCACGAAATTACAATCACCAACTTTCTGCTCTGAATGCGAAAATATTTTATTGACACCGACTTACATAGGGAGGAACGATCACCAAGATAAAATAAGGGAAATCAGGGCTGGTACGGAAAGATATAGGTGTTCATTCTTCCCGCGCGCTATACGAGATTGGAATAACAGAGAATTTTGAAGGTGGTTCCATGAACCATCTGCCACGCACTTAAATGTGATTTGCAGAGTATCCATGTAGATGTAGATGTAGATGTAGACAGCACATTTATGGCTTATATGCCCTCAAACAGAACTGTTACTCAGGTGGCTACTGTACACATCAGCTCTGTCAATGTCGTATTTTGGAATACTCTTTTCCACGGATGAATTACACTCATGATGAGACAATCAGGAGCGTTGGGTTTGGGGTATGAGGGGCGAAAAAGAGAACAATATATATCATGGACAAGATTGAGAGGTCTTATTCCAAAATACGTAGGGGAAAGTGAGTTAAATTGTTCACGGCGGGAAAAGCAACCCTTGCAAATTTTTGTCATGAACAGTGCTGCAGCCTGGCGAGTAGTAATCACGCTGGTTCTAATATATACCATCATTGTTGTCACAGAGGAAACTTCTTTCGTTATTTTTTAGAAAAAAGTTACCTGTTTTTCGGTCGTCAGATATAAAGTAAATCGTTTATACTATTGTTGCTACCTCACTTACTCGTACAGTAAATGTTTAGACAACGTGTTTTGGCTTACAAATATATTTCATTATTGTTCCTGCCGGTCTGATAGTTTCCTCTGTAAACCGCTAATGCCAACATGGAGTCCAATCGGGTAAAATGATGACACTATTCGTCGGGAAAAGTGGCCAATGTGTTTATCAAAGCGTCTAATGTGTTTCTCTCAGTAAGACAGTACTTCCAGAGATTACGCATAATACTACAGATGAGGTTGACTTCAAAACCTATAAGAAGCTATCATCAGTCATTTTATCACTTAGTAACCATTCGGAATTAATTAACGTACTTTGAAACCGGGTTTCATTATATTCGTCTCAGTACAAAAATCCGATTGAAGACGGTCTGTTGCAGCCGGTTACTACAGTTTCTGATATTAGCGTTTAAAGATGCTCACAAATTGTGTCCGGAAACAAAAACAACAAACATGGGATCCTGTTTTAGATCCATACTCCGCAAGCCACCATACAGTGTGTGGCGGAGAGTACCTGTACAACGAGTATAACTCGAGTCTCCAATGATGGCGGCAAGCGTTAAGCAGTGCCGGATTAGTCACGTACCAGAAGTTAGCAAATATTACGGGCCTAGGCGCGAAAGCTCTTGTCAAGTTAGAGGTTTCTTCTTTTTTCTTTTTTTACAGTCATTTCAAGTATAGCATTTGTTTGTTGCAAGTAGACTAGCGAAAAAGGTGAATTAGCTCACCATTTGGTTAAGTTCGCAACATTCTGCCAACTGAATAATAATGTTTCTGGCGACATGATGAAGAACGGGGTAATCGGTGTGACGGAGTTAACCTCGATGGCCACCAATAGCTTCTTAGTGGCATCTAGTTTATGCAACAAACCCCTTTCATGCAACCGACACCACACTGCTCAACAATTAGAAATGTAAAAGCGCTGGAGTATTGCGTTGGCAACGGCGATTCAAAAAGGGCAGTCGACACAAGCCCGAGAGGTACAGACTTCTAAAAATCTGTGCTTGGAGGCCAATCGTCAACTTCTTTTAGAAAGTAGAAATTTATTAAGTGGGTGATATCGATTTGATATAGTGATTCCCAAGTTAATGACTGAAAAGAGGGAACCACTGAAGCATAAGGTAAGGTCCTTGTTTGTTGATATATACCCCGAAGTTTAAACAATAAAAAGTGTGTTGGATCTCGGTATGTAACTATTTAGGAGTCAGCTATTTGTGTTTGATATCCTCATAAAAAACTGTAGTCTTTATTTGGATGATTTAGAATGCAGTAGAAATTTATTTAGCGCTCAGAATTTGATCACCCTTAGTATTGTTATATACTTGAGAGTTTTTAATACCACAATGGAACGTCATCCACTTGAAGTCATATTTTAACACTGGTGGAGAAACAACTTTGAAAGCGATTTTGCTTCAAAATTTGCGCAATAATTTTGATAGTGCGCAGCTTTGACCATCTGTGATGTACATTTTAAGCATTAGCACGTTGCAGTACCCCACCCCACTGTATCCTCTTAATGGCAATGCGTGAAGCACGAACACAGCTAATTGGTTAAACAATTATTTTAATTGTAGGTTAATAATTTTCAATTTACAAATCCTTAGCGTTCAAGAATGGTATAGCTCTTGAATCTGTACTTCACATTAATATTGTCAGCTTTACAATTCAAAGGAAGTGTTCCCTTAAAGGTACCTCTAACAATTTTTCAAAGGTTGGTGATCCACCCAGCTACTCGAGACATTGGTAGCGAAAACCATTCAATATTGGACATAGCTTTGCTGCATGTAAGCCGGTACTCTTCGAATGATGCGCTCACTAGTTTCCACTGCATTGTGAATTTACACATATAATGAAATTGTAACTTGAAGGTGGTTGTATGTAGGACGTATTTAAGAAAACTGAATGTAAGGGTGTTTTTATAACAGCTATCGAAGCGAAAAAAATTATTTTTAGAATTTTTGTGTGTATGTCTGTACGCGCACAACGCAAAAACTAATGCACGGAATTGGATGCGATTTTCAGTTGTATTTTTGCAAGACTAACTTAAAATGTGATTCAGCTTTCATTTTGATACGCCGGGTAGAATCACAGTTATAGCAGTTTCTCAATAAAAGCATGTGCTGTTGCAACTCGTTTTCTTCTTCTTCCTGCATAATTTTTATGGGCAGAGATTCAACAGATCTCGATAGGGGGAAGCTGTAGTAGCCTAAGAGGGGAGGCGACTGTCGGGTTCTCCCCACTCTCGTGTAGTGCTTGTGAGCAGACTCTCGCTTCTGCTTAGACGGCACGATCATTCGCGAAAGCGCTATGGGTGAAAAACTCTCACATATATAGCTTAGCATTTGCGGAGTAAACTGGCACTAGATTCAATAGAAAATGGACGTATATTATTTATGATACCTACGCGTTACGTAATCCTATTAAATAGTGGTATTCTATTTGATTTAGTAATTTATTTTCCCTTCTACACAAATCGAGGTAACCACCATGAGCAGCAGACAGGGAAATACTGGACGCCACTACGCTTCTGGAAGAGCAAAGCGTAAAGAAAGAGCTGAAAAGGAGAGAAAGACACATGGTGTTATATTTAAAACACGTAAACTGAGTTTTTTAATCTTCAGAATGATCTTGCCGAATATATAGAAAATAGAGTACAAAATACAAAAGCTGTACTTGATTGTAAGGATGATAGTTATACTACAGAAGATTCATCAGAATATGCAACTTTTTACGATGTAGTTATATTTTCCTCAAGTGGTACAGCAACTGGAGGGACGACAAGTATTCCCATTTCAGCCTTATCGTCACCAAGTCAAACTGAACTGAAAAGCATAGGAAGTCCTATCGGCACACAGACCTCGTCTTCAAGACAGAGAGAAGTCGAAAAAGTGTTACAGGCTTCTGATGTAACTGCATCTTATACAAGTGGAACACAAAGTGGTAGTAAAATGCATTGTAACGATAATGGTGAGTGGTCAAACAACTCTGACAGAGATTATTTGGTTATAAAAGGAAGCAGCGAATTTCAGTAAATGAAAAGTTGTTTTTTGTCTTCAATAAAAATATACATAAGGAAAATAAGATAAGATTCTTTAGAAAGTTTTTTTGACATATACTACTGGCCATTAAAATTGCTACACCAAGTAGAAATGCAGATGATAAACGGGTATTCATTGGACAAATATATTGTACTAGAACTGCAATTTGGGTGCATAGATCCTGAAAAATCAGTACCCAGAACAACCACCTCTGGCCGAAATAACGGCGTTGATACGCCTGGGCATGGAGTCAGAGCTTGGATGGCGTGTACAGGTACAGATGCCCAAGCTGCTTCAACACGATACCACAGTTCATCAGGAGTAGTGACTGGTGTATGGTGACGAGCCAGTTGCTCGGCCACCATTGACCAGACGTTTTCAATTGGTGAGAGATCTGGAGAATGTGCTGGCCAGGGCAGCAGTCGAACATTTTCTGTATCCAGAAAGGCCCGTGCAGGACCTGCAACATGCGGTCGTGCATTATCCTGCTGAAATGTAGGGTTTCCCAGATCGAGAGAAGGGTAGAACCACAGGTCGTAACACATCTGAAATGTAACGTCCACTGTTCAGAGTGCCGTCAATGCGAACAAGAGGTGACCGAGACGTGTAACCAATGGCACCCCATACCATCACGCCGGGTTATACGCCAATGTGGCGATGACGAATACACACTTCCAATGTCCGTTCACCGCGAAGTCGCCAAACACGGATGCGACCATCATGATACTGTAAACAGAACCTGGATTCAGCCGAAAAAATGACGTTTTGCCATTCGTGCAACCAGGTTCGTCGTTGAGTACACCATCGCAGGCGCTCCTGTCTCTGATGCAGGGTCAAGGATAACCGCAGCCATGGTCTCCGAGCTGATGGCCCATGCTGCTGCAAACGTCGTCGAGCTGTTCGTGCAGATGGTTGTTGTCTTGCAAACGTCCCCATCTATTGACTCGGGGATCGAGATGTGGCTGCACGATCCGTTACAGCCATGCGGCTAAGATGCCTGTCATCTCGACTGCTAGTGATACGAGGCCGTTGGGATCCAGCACGGCGCTCCGTATTACCCTCCTGAACCCACCGATTCCATATTCTGCTAACAGTCATTGGATCTCGACCAACGCGAGCAGCAATGTCGCGATATGATAAACCACAATCGCGATAGGCTACAATCCGACCTTTATCAAAGTCGGAAACGTGATGGTACGCATTTCTCCTCCTTACACGATGCATCACAACAACGTTTCATCAGGCAACGCCGGTCAACTGCTGTTTGTGTATGAGAAATCGGTTGGAAACTGTCCTGATGTCAGCACGTTGTAGGTGTCGCCAGTGGCGCCAACCTTGTGTGAATGCTCTGAAAAGCTAATCATTTGAATATCACAGCATCCTCTTCCTGTCGGTTAAATTTCGCGTCTGTAGCACGTCATCTTCGTGGTATAGCAACTTTTAATGGCCAGTAGTGTAAACATAAATTAACGAATAAAATTCACATGAGGGACTGGTTGTGCTATTCAGAAAGCAAAGGACGACTATACTGTTTTGTTTGTAAAAATGGCAGATCCTGACGGCTCGCCACGGTTTACGAAAGACGGATTACATGACTGGAAGAATGCAAATACTTTGCTCAAGAGACGTGAAGAAAGCAATTTGTATAGAAAGCTATAACTACCCAATTAGTTCGAAAAAACAAGGATGCACGTGTCGATACTCAGCTTGTAAGCCAAACTGAGAGCGAACAAAAGTATTGGCGAACACTCTTACAACGAGTTTTTTTAGCTGACCGATGGCTAGCATTTCGTGGTAGTGATGAAATGGTTGGTTCAGCCCACAACAGAATTACTTAGGTTTATTAGAATTAATATCCAAATTTGATGTTTCTGGTCCAACATAAACGTATTCATGCAAATAAAGGAAAGGGACATATGTCATATTTGTCAAAAACAACGTGCGAGGATTTTATCCATCTAATTTCATCAGCCATAATATGCGAAGTTAAGAGATTTAAATACTATTCAGCCGCGTTGGATTCTACTCCTGATACATCTCACGCAGATCAACTGACTCTGACAGTGCCCCATATACTGCCATCCGCACCAGTGCGAAGATTTGTGAAATTTTTGGATATGGAAGGTCATACTGCTGAACAACTATCCCAAAGCTTACTATCTTTTTTAACAGAGAAAGGCCTTAACATCAAAGATTGTTTTTGGCAAAGCTATGGCAATGCTAGTAACATGAGTGGCAGGTACACCGACTTAGAAGCAAGAATTAAAGATATAAATAAGTACAATGAATAATTCCCTGTTTTTCACATTCGCTACATTTGGTCGCCAAGTGTGCTGCAGAATGTTGTACAGAAGCATCCATTTTCTTTGATTTCCTTGAAAGCTTCTATATATTTTATCCGATTCTACCTATCCATGGGGCCTTCTTTTGAAAGCACTGAGAAATTATAGTACTAAAATTCCGATTGTGAAAAGTTTATCGGTCACTAGATGATCGGCCAGAGCTGATGCTACAAAGGCTCTTTTATTTGGTTTTGATACGATCATCATGTTTTGAATGACATATCTGCTAATATGCATCGAAAGATAGAGTGCCGCAATAAGGCTCACGGACTGGTTTTGAAAATGAGAAAGTTGGAAACGGGAAAAATGTGTGTCGCAGGGAACATACTCCTAGAACGCTTGCAAGCGACCAGCGTTTAGCTGCAGTCGTCTGATCAAGATCTGAGCACCGGCTATGCACTTTATAAATCCTTGCATGAGTGAATCCAAGCAATGAGGTTCACATTTTCAGAAATTGAGGCAAAAGCCAAATCCCTGACTACGTGTGAAGAATATCAGCAACAAACTTCAAGACTACACAAGCGAAATACAAAGTACGACAATTTTAGTGGTTCAATTACACTCGATGAAGTTGTAGAAAATCAAACACCTGGAAAACATTTTGAATTTCAGTTGTTTATTGCGATAATTGACAATGTGCTGCCGTCCGTTGTGGCCTAGCGGGTCTAGGCGCTTTTCGAATCCTGCCTTGGGTATGGATGTGTGTGATGTCCTTAGGTTAGTAAGGTTTAAGTAGTTCTAAGTCTAGGGGACTGATCGTATACCTGGGCAGAACTACATATGTTACACACATTTTATATCAAGTATTAGAAACTGGTTTAATGTTAGGACGATACCTACATCCGTGTCACAATGTGTATCATTCTCAGTACTGTCAATATTATTTCTGCTGTTATTATAATTACTGTTTTTATATGAGCCTCTATTTAGAATGTCATATAAACGGATTCTTTCCTCTGTCTACGTCAAAATAAAGTTTCCTTCTCTTGTATGTATGTCAGAACGTTATTTATGGTTTATATTATTAAGACTGCAGCAATATGTCTTCTGTTACGCATGTATTAACTGCAATTTTAGTTATTTTTAAAAATTGTACTGTAAATGTGTTTTATAATGTAATATGTAGAGGCAAAAATTATATTTATGATGGGAATAAGTGTTTCACATTAAAATGTTGAAGGAAATCATATGAAGTTCGTATCAGCCATCCGATGTCAGCACATATCTATCTTGTAATGCTCCACTCGAAGAGAGCCAGTTTGTCAATTGATGTTATGTTAGATGTAACTGCGACGATATAGTATGTAGCCATAATGTATGTAATTCAGCTTATGCTTCATAGCACGTGCTATAAACACTTATTTTAGAAAAGTCTGTCCATCAATTCTAATGTTAGTTCGTTGGACCACAGATCCAGCTCATGATGTGATGTTAAAACAAAACACCTTATAAATAACATGACAAGAATTTAGCGACCAAGAAAAGTGCATATTATTGATCCAAACATGGTTGCACCTCTAGCGATAAACTTTGTGTCCAAAGCAATGGGATCTCTTTTGATAGTTTTTCAGTAGGAATTGTAGTAATTTCTCCTGCGAATTTGTGGTTATAAAAGAGACGAATACAACACCATTTCAGTTTTCAAAGTCGTATTAGCAGTTTCGAAGCAGTTACAGTATTTAGAACTTAGGATTTATCTTTTCCGAATATGAAACCAGTTGGTGTATTATGCGAAAGTTCGAGATTTCATCTCTATATATAAAAGGCTGACTAACTGACTGACTGGCTCAGCATCGCCCAGTCCAAGCCGCTAAGGATAGAAACCCGAAATTTGGAGAAGGTGTGGATCTTATACCGCAGGTGTCGTTTAAGAAGGGGTTTTTCGAGATGCCAACTCTTAGGAGTGAAATAAGGGTGAATGGTTTCTTTGAAAAATGTAGCTATTAATGCAATATTGCAGCTAGACCTACAGAAATTGGTATTTGGTTTCTTGGCCAGAAATAAAGAAATAAGTGTTTCAGGATTTCTGGAAATTTAAGCCTATGGGCTGATACTTTATAATGGATGAAAGCTTTTTTTGAAAATATATCGTTATTAAAGGACTACTAAAGTATTTTTCAAGCTATATATATATATATATATGAACATTGCTATTAGACTTCTTGGTTACAAACAACATAATAGATGCTTCAATGTTTTTGCAAACTGAAACCCAAAGGAGGTGAAATAGGGGCTGAGACTCTTTATGAAAATATTTTATTATGTAAGCGTTTTTAAAGCAAAATCTATGAAAATTTAAATTTGGTGCTTTTGTAAATTCAAACCTATGGGATGAAACTGGGGATGAAAGCTTTTACGAAATATTTCAATGTGCTAGCATTTTTGAAACTAAATCTATGAAAATTTGTATTTGACTTCTCTGTTAGAAATAAAACGTACACATGCCATGTTTTTGGAAATTCAACCCCCCAAGGGTGTGAGGTAGTGTCGTGATTCACTGACTCATCGTAGCCCAGCCCAATACGCTCAGGATAGGAAGTTGAAGTTTGGAGAGTTTGTGGATCTTATAGTCTAGGCATAGTTTAAGAAGGGATTGTCGGAATCGTCACTCCTAAGGGGATGAAAGGCTTGTTGAAAGTATGTCGCTCGTAAGGGATTTTGAAGCTAGACTTACGAAAACTGGTATTTGGTTTCTCAGTCAGAAAATAAAAAGATATGTGCTTCAGCATTTTTGGAAATTCAGTCACTAACGGGGTAAAATAGAGCCTAAAACTTGTTTTAAAATAAATAATTACTAAAGAATAATTTTGAATGATGCATCTATGACTATTGGTATTCGACTTCTCGGTTATAAATAAAAAAAATACGTATTTCAGTGATTCTGGAAATTCAACCCCTAAGGGAGTGCAATAGGGGATGAAATTTTTAAGAAAATGTTTCCTTGCATTAATGAAGTTTAAAGCTAAATTTATGAAAATTTGTGTTTCACTTCTCGGTTAGATATAAATTAATATTTGTTAGGGGGTTAAAGGTACTGTTTAAATATCTCCAAAACAATGCAAAAAGCATGATTAACAAGAACTTTCGATTACTGCTGCCAGAATCGCTTTTTGGTCGGAAGCCTATTCGAAAGAGACCGTGCTTACATGGCCTTAATTAACGCAAAAAGCTTAGAAACTGTTGCAATTTGTGAACGACATAAAAATTCGATGAAATGAAAACAAAAAAAACTCTGCAGGCCATACAGTCTAGGCGAGCGAAGCAGCGGGCGCAAAGCTAGTCATAGAATAACGAAATACGTGACAAATGGATAAGGAGGATACGGAGTGTTGCATCGCCGAGATTCCGATATAAAAGTCGTACGCAGGACGTGAAGCTCTCACTCTGTGTTTGACGTTACCACGTATCGAGTACTGCTTAGTCTGAATAAAAATGTATGTCTTTCACAAATCAAGAGAAGCTAGATGTCTAATTCTTTATACAGAAAGCAGAGGGAACTCGAAGAGAACAGCTGAATTGTAGGCACAAGCGTGTGCCGACCGACGGTGTCCAACAAGAATGACAATTCAGCAAAAAAAAAAAAAAAAAAAAAAAAAAAAAAAAAAAAAAAAAAAAAAACCCTGCTATTAAAAAGGCCCGTAACGAGCGGAGTGAACGAAATAGATGTTCTGGTACGTTAGCTCTAGACCTTCTACGTACGCCTCTGGAGTAAGTCAGCAAAGAGTTTTTCATATTTTGCGCGCAAGCTGTTTCCATCGTCATCCAGTGCATTTCGCCTGTAGATTAACCAGCGGGACTACAAAAGACGCATGGTATTCTAATGCTCGGCTCTAATGTGGCATCAGAACAATAGGTACTTTGGTCAGAGAATTATCTTTACCGTTTGAGAGACCTTTACGGAATATACATTATTTGACCGCATTGGCCGCCGCAGGTTGAACATCGGAGGCAATGGGGAGTGAAAGTTTAGCGAATGCTACACTGAAGAAACGTTAACGGGTAAAAGAGGTGCATAGATCAATACTCGGTTGTGCCGTTTTCCTAACCACTAAACAGGAGGCGGTATTGCTTCACGCTCTCCTGATTTCACATCACTGGAGTTTTCCCTCAAAGATGAAGTCTAGGCTCAAGTTCCGACGAACCAAGAGGATCAAGAACATTGCATTCATGATGCATGCAAAATAATCTCGAAAGAATCAGTCTGTCCAGAAGCCCTTAAACCATCGGCAGCAGATAAGTAATGCAGTAGACGGTGGATATTGTGAATGTTTGATGACATAAATGTAATTTTAGGTAAGGGTTTATGACCCTATAATTTTGTCAATTATTTTCTGTTGTTGCTGATGTAATTTTCAGATGTAAGTTGCTATCTTGACATTAAACTCAGGATTCGATGATATTATTTAACAATGTTTATACATCAATTCCTTGATTGACAGATCCATTCAGTTTTTTATGGGCACCTTTCTTTCAAGGCTCTGTTAGAAACAAAAGCAGGTTGTCGTAGTTAACTGGTAGATCATCATTACGTGCTACATTATCTGCTTTCCAATTGATCTGTCGTCCAAGCATATGTAGCCAAGTGTGGTTAGTGTCAGTTTTAAATAAGTTCTAAATACCAAATGTTGTAATTTGTCCGAAACAACTCACCAGATTTTGAAGAGTGAATCGCCATTGAATGAGTCTGTTTTAGAACTACGATACTGGCAACAGAGATTACTATAGTTCTATTTGAAAAAGCTTAGTTGAAGCTTCTCATTAAGCGAATACAGTTAAGGGAAGTGTCTTCTGCTTATGCGAACTTTTCGATAATTAAATAGGATGAAAACATAATAATGACGTCTTAAATACTCAAGGAAAATATGAGATAAACAATAAAAATGACATGAGACATGTAAAATGTTCCTAGAACACTTCGTAAATAATACCTACTCAAAATTATTACAATCATGATGTTTGGAAGATACGTAGAATCTGGATTAAGTTTCCGAACAGGTTTTTTCATAAAGTTACCAAGAAACTGCAGACTCAGCTAAATGATAAATCTTAGACTATCAGCTTAAGGCGAAAGCTCTATAACGTTGAAAACTACACAGATTAACGACAGCTAAAGCGAGATCGATTTGGCAACCACATATCCCAATGGAATGATAAGGAAGTCAGTTGAGAAAACAACTTGCAGGTTTCATATTCCTCGATTTCCGAAAAGTGTTTGACACGGTGCCTCACTGCAGACTGTTAACGAAGGTACGAGCATACGAATTAAGTTCCCTGATATCCGAGTGGCTCAAAGACTTCTTTTGTAATAGATCCCAGTACGTTGTTAGGAGTACCCTAAGGAAGTGTGACGGGACTGCTCTTATTCTTTATATAGCTACAGCCGGCCAGAGTGACCGAGCGGTTCTAGGCACTACAGTCTGGAACCGCGCGACCGTTACGGTCGGAGGTTCGAATCCTGCCTCGGGTATGGGTGTGTGCGATGTCCTTAGATTAGTTAGGTTTAAGTAGTTCTAAGTTCTAGGGGACTGATGACCTCAGAAGTTAAGCCCCATAGTGCTCAAAACCATTTGAACCATTTTATATAGCTACATAAGTGATCTGAGTAGCAATGCGCGACTGTTCGCTAATTATGCTGTGGTGTAAGAGAAGGAGTTGTCGCTGTGAATACGAGATGACTTAGAAAATTTTCTGGTTGCTATTATTAATGGCAGCTTGCTCTAAATATAGAGAAATGTAAATTAGTGATGAACTGTAGGAAATAAATCCTGTAACGTATCGTGATGCGTGACACAGTGACCTCGGATAAATATCTAGATGTAGTGCTGCAGAGCGATGTGAAATGGAACGAGAACATACGGACGGTAGTAGGGGAGGCGAATGGTCAACTTCGGTTTACTGAGAGAATTTTACAGAAAGAGACTGCGTATGGAACAGAAGTGTGTCTCATTCTTGAATACCGCTCGAGTTCTTGTGATCCGAACAAGTCGGATTAAAGGAAGATATCGAACCAGTTCAGAAGCGTGCTGCTAGTTTTGTTACCGATAAGGTCGATCGTCGTGCAAGTGTTACTGAGACGCTTGATGAACTCAAATGGGACACTATGGAGCGGGGACGACGTTCTTTTAGTGAAACGTTGTTGAGAAAATTTAGAGAACCGACATTTGAAGCTGACTGCAGAACTATTCTCCTACCGCCAACGTACGATTTGCCTAAGGACCACGAAGATAAGAGAGAGAAGCAATGGCTCTTACTGTGGCATATAGATAATAGTTTTTCCCCCGCTCTATTAGCGAGTGGAACAGGAAAGGAAATGACTACTAGTGATACAAGGTACCCTGCACTATGGAGCGTACCGTGGCTGGCGGAGTATGTATGTGGATATGTACGTAAGTACATATGTATGTATGCAGAATAGATGTAGATGTAGGTGTAGAAAAACCTGATAACTCCAACTCGAATGATGTTGGCATAGAAAATGTACCATAATCATCTAAGAAGCAATAAAACATTAGCATGAAGATGTTGTGTGTAAGAGCGAAAAACATACACATTAACAAACTGATACTGGTTAAAGGTTTCATAATTTGTGAAGAATCGTGTCTTGCGAGAGGATGCTTTTATTTTACAGTAGCCTGATTTCCCATAGTTTTCCTGTGCGGGAAAATTCGTGTAATGTTCTGACTGAAATGTCTATTCCGGATTTGGAGGGAAAATCTTCATTACAACCTTTTTATAGTCGTGTGAGCAGGGCCGCCCGTTGGGTAGATCGTTCGCTGGGTGCAAGTCTTTTGATTTGACGCCACTTTGGTGACTTGCGAGTCGATGAGGATGAAATGATGATGATTAGGACAACACAACACCCAGTCCCTTGGAGGAGAAAATCTCCAACCCAGCTGGGAATCGAACCCGGGCCCTTAGGATTGACATTCTGTCGCGCCGACGACTCCGCTACCGGAGCGGACACCGTTTTATTGAAACGTAGAATAAGATCACAGAGGTAACGAATGACTGTTAACGATAGGACCAGACAAAATATTTTGTGATTGGTGTAACAAACGAACTACAAATGCCTAACTAATCCATGCAGCAGTACAACGTCAGTACAAATACACTCGACCACACAAGAACTAAACAGTTTCTAACACAACTAATTTACAACAGGCACTTGACGAGAGTAATCTTCTCCCTAGAAACCATCGACCTATGAAGAACTCAAGTCTGCACGGAATTGGGATCGCTTCCCTCGCTTTTACGCACTTATTTTTTGTCATTGGTCAATAAAACATTTAACACAACGAAGAATGTTAAGCTCCAAATCAGCACTCACATTTGGTGTAGGTATAAAGCCCTGTGATGGGATAGGAGTCAATTTTTGAAAATTATAATGAGAAGTCTTTATTTTGTTGCCCATAACCCCCCATGTGTTTATATGTTCCGCAGCTGTAGTGTACATAAGACGTGATGGAGTAATAGGTATCTACAGTTCAGGTACTGTTGACACTGCATTTTGTTTCCGGCTAACGTCAGTTTCATAGGTCCCCAGATGTCCTCAGAAAACTGGTGTAAAAAGGAATCCAAGAGTTTTCTAGGATTGAATTACAACTGACATTATTACACTGCATTTGTGTATTTTATTGAACAATCGTAATTAAATAAATAAGTACTTACATAATAAGAGGTTGGTGAGAAATGATTTCACTTTGTGATAAAATATGTTGGCGTAACCTTATTACAATAGTTTTTCACATTTTTGTAATGAAATAAATTATTTGAACGCATTATGTACATAAAATCTATGGAACGGTGAATTATGCAGCACGAGTGGCCATTGCTGTTTGGACATCTAGTGACCATGTGGCCACTACATGCTGCCAGCCACAACAGAATCTTCCGCGACGGTGGTGCCGTTTACAGGTTCTTGGACAGGCCAGGTACGGTGTGCGAGACTTCGTTCAGACCACGCAGAGACCCACTGGCTGTTGGCACCGTAGCTGTCGCCACCGCCGCCACCACCCGTGGTCAGTAGACCTGCACCTCCCCCGCCGCCGAAAGGAGCCCCGTAGCTTGAACTGGGCGGTGCACCGTAACTGGAACTGGGGGCAGAAGCATAACTGCCCCCACCTCCTCCTCCACCAAACGGCGCCCCGTATGCAGGGGGCGGTGGAGGAGGAGGAGGAGGAGGAGCTCCGCCTCCACAGCCGCCGCCTCCGCAGCCGCGCCCACAGCCACCGCCACCTCCTCCACAGCCTCCTCCGCCGCCGCCTCCGCCGCAGCCTCCACCACAGCCTCCCTTACTGCCTCCGCCACCCTTCATGAAGAGACTGGTAAGGCTGCTCAGGCCACCTCCCAGACCTCCTAGTTTGCCGCCTCCTCCACCGCCTCCACACCCACAGCCGCCGCCGCCGCCACCGCCGCCGCCTCCGCCTCCGCAGCCGCAACCGCCACCGCCACTGCCACCGCCTCCACCTCCGCCACCTGAAGGCCCGTAACCGTAGCCGCCGCCGCCGCCGCCGCCTCCACCGCCGCTGTCGCAGCTGCTACTGCAGTCGTCGCCGCCGCCTCCGCTCATCATCATCAGCTTCTGCACCAGCAGCAAGGCCAGCGCTGTTATACTCAGTATCTTCGCCTTGATGGCTATAAACTTGATCGCTAAGAGGACAAGAGGCAGTTTGGCCGCCAGGACCACTGCCAGTCCGATAGCCACCTTCTTCAGTATCTTAAGTAACTTCTTCTTTAACTTCTTCTTTTTCTTCCGACCTGTGAGAAAATATAAGACATCATTAGAATATCGAGGACAGGGCTAAGAATAAGAGGGGTTCTGAGAAATGTGACATGCAGTTACCAAATACCGACTGCTTGTAATGTCTAGTGGTACGGGGAGAAAGTCAAACTTAGTGCAGGGGAAGTCGTGAACTTAAAGAGAATATAGAGTAGTGCATATTGTGGCCTGAAGCTCGTAAGTATTTGAAAAAAGTCGTACTGCAAAACCACCAGGAGTTGCTTGTAGATAATGTTTTGTTTACCACAAATTCATATTTTCTGATCATAGTGAGATATCATAAAATTGTTTGCAATGTATTGCGAATCATGGACGTGGTAAAACTGGGACGGAAGAGATACTAAGCGTTTGAGATATGGTGCAACAGAATACTGTTGAAAATTAGGCGGACTGGTAAGATAAGGAAGGAGAAGTTCCTGTGCGGATTCGGTTAATAAAGGAAAGTATGGAGAACACTGAAAAGAAGGGATAGTATTTTAGGACATGGCTTAAAACATCAGGGAATGACCTCCATGGTAAACGAGATAGCTGTAGAAGGTAAAAATTGCAGGGGAAGACGATCTGAATCGTTATCTACATCGAAAAAATGAGTGCCATGTGCGTTTTGAAGGAATTCTACATACAAGATCGGTACAGGAAATGGTGTAACATGATTATTACAATTTACGAAGATAAGTTTCTTAAGTCTATATGCCTTTTACTTTTTTGGTGCACCAGTAAAAACGTTGCCAAGTAGACTATTCTAAATAATGTTATTATGCGTGAAGATGATATGTAGACTGATACAAAGAGTAAATAAAAATTATGGACAATCATAAAAATGGTTTTATGAAACTGACTCGTGCAGCTGCTGGCTTCAAATCGGAGTCTGCCTCTCAGACTAATATAATAATAAAGGGTATAGAAAGGAGAAGATTAACCCCGTTTTTCACTAACCTTTCAGTGAGCTGTAAAACTGTTACTGATTATTGGTGCCACATGTGATTGAGGAGCGGAGGTGAGTGCGGATCGAAACTGCTGGAACGTTCATTGACACATCTGATTCCAACACTTTCTGCAAAGCATCGGCACAGGACGGGGCACTTAATACTCCTTGTTTCATCCGGAATAGGCTGGGCAACCGTCATAGCCGCTGAGAACAACAGCCTGTATTGCAATTTGACGAGAGCCATCAGTTCCAGAAGCTGGAATTTCTGACAGTTTCTAGACTTTTTGTACACATTCTGGACGTATTACTGCTATACGGACGTTTTTCTTCTTCTGGTTTTTCTTTGCAGTAAAGTGAAGGTGGGGGCGTCCGGATACCTTTGATCACATAGTGTATGTGTTAGTTGGTCATATGGAATTAGAGCGGTAAGATGGGTTGACGTGGAAACGGTAGAAAAGCCAGAAGGAAGCTGTCGTGTTTGAGCGTGTCGATTGTCACACTATGAACGAAGTTAGCCGATTCGTCGGCGAATCAGTGCAACCGTCCATGGCTTCTGCGAGGAATGGTGCCATACAACGCGGCGTAAGAACAGTGGTTCGAGAGGTGTTCAATAAATAATGCAACGCATTTATTTCACAGCCAATTTCGGTTGAAAAAATGCGAAATTTGTTTTGGCACGTCGTGGAATATTCCCGCTTCACCTCCTGTAGTTTCATGAAGTTCCTATAGATGGCGGTGCTATACGTACCCTTCAAAATGGCGTCTGTAACGGACGTGCATTCCAAGCTGAGAGCTGTCATTGCGTTTCATTTGGCGGAAAACCAGAACATCAGATATTCACAGGCGCTTGCAGAATGTCTGCGGAGCCTTGGCAGTGAACAAAAGCACGGTGAGTCGTTGGTAGAGGTGTCTGTCATCATCGCAACAATGTCGCGCAAATTTGCCCGATCTCCCACGTGCTGGCAGGCCGCATTAGGCTCTAACTCCTGCATTGTGGGAGCGTGCGGACACTTATATTTGAGATGATCGATGGATCACATTCAAACACCTCTCTGCTCAAATGGATGTCTCTGTTGGTAGTACCGACACACTCGTTCACCAGTTGGTGTAGTCAGTGGTATGTGCTCTCTGCGTTCCTCGCCGACTAACTCAAAAAATGTTCCAATGTGTGTGAAATCTTATGGGACTTAACAAGGTCATCAGTCCCTAAGCTTACACACTACTTAACCTAAATTATCCTAAGGACAAACACAAACACCCATGCCCGAGGGTGTCCGCCGGGACCAGCCGCACAGCGACTAACTCAGGATCACAAGGAGGAGCGAAGGACCTTCTTTGCGGTTCTGCTTGCGCTTAATGAGGCTGATCACGTCAATTTTTTCTCGAAAATCGTCACGGGCTATGTAACCTAGGTTCATCACAAAATGGTTCAAAAGGCTCTGAGCACTATGGGACTTAACTTCTGAGGTCATCAGTCCCCTAGAACTTAGAACTACTTAAACCTAACTAACCTAAGGACATCACACATATCCATGCCCGAGGCAGGATTCGAACCTGCAACCGTAGCGGTCGCGCGGTTTCAGACTGTAGCGCCTAGAACCGCTTGGCCACCCCGGCCGACATAGGTTCATCAGTCCGAACCGGAAACAAAGCGGAAATCCATGCAATGCGTGGAGTGATACCGCACCAGCTCTCCTCCGATGGAGAAGTTCAAAGCCACACCCTCAGCCGGTAGAGTCATGGCGAGGATTTTCTGGGACTCTGAAGGGATTACTCTGTTTATGTTCTCCCTCATGGTGCAACGATCAATTCTCAAATGTATTGTGCTGCCCTCAGGAAACTAAAGAAATTACTGCAGCGCGTTCGTCGGCACAAAAATGGAAACGAACCTCTCGTCGTCCGTGACAACGTAAGACCTTACGCAAGTCTGCACACCCGACAGAAACTCACAAAACTCTATTGGACTGTTCTTCCTCATCCACCCTACAGCCCGTATCTCTCACCTTACCACTCCCAAGTGTTTAGCCCAACAATGAATGCACTCTGCTGGAAGCAGTACGTGGATGACGGGCAGTTTATTGATGCAGCTAAGCGTTGGCTCCGGCGTTGACCAGTAGAGTGGTACCATGCGGTCATACGTGCCCTCCCAGTAAGCTGGGGTAAGGCTGTCCCTCTGAAAGGAGATTATGTTGAAAAACAGGGTTTTGGGGCATAATACAGTGTACTGGAATCCTGAATAAAATCGGCCTGCTTTCTGGAAAAAAAGCATTATTTACTGAACGCCCCTCGTAATTTCATAGAGCTTAGCCGACAGGGACTGGAGACGAGTAACACGCGTTCTCGATGACAGACGGTTTCAAACGCGACAGGAATGGCGGCTGTCAATGAATCTATGTCCGTTTCAATCAATTTACCAGCAACGATGGCAAATGGATTTACGCGATTGGACATTTGTACAGGATGCCTAGCAAAAGACAACTGCTCACGGTGGTTCATGAAATTCCAAGTCTGCAAACTCGAAAATGGACAATAGGTAACTGGAGATGAGTAGCGGGAGCTGGTGAGTTGCGATTTCGCCTCTTTTGAGATGATGCAACGTGTCAGGTGCACCCACCGCACTGTCAGGCATTTAGCGCGCTGTGTGTTGAGGGTATTGTCCAGGTCAGTGGTGGTTCTGTGATATTTTTGGATAAGTTTCTTTTAAGATTTATTTGGACCACTCATTCAGATTACAGTGAACATGAACCAGGATGTTTGGTTGTACGTTATCGGTGATCAAGTGTCACCCTTTCTGCTACATCATCATGAGGGGTTACTGTGAACACACTCGTCGTTCAGGACGACAACAGCCACGCACGCAGTGCTTCACACACGCGTTTATGGTTTTTAGAACGCTGGGTTACTCTAAACCATCTTGATTGGCCCGCTAAGCAACCCGATAGTAGTCCCAAAAGAAATATTTGACAGTGGTAGAAATGTATCACCCATCATTTTCGCAATTCGGTAGCTCTTTAGATCAAATCATCTATGAGTGGCTTGAGGTTGATGCTGCTTACCTGAAGAAATTTATGCCCTCTCCTTTTTCACCGAATCAAATTTAGAAGTGATGTTATAACGCTATGTACGTGATAGCTGAAGATTAGATGGGTAGATCACGTAACTAATGAGGAAGTATTGAAGAGGATTGGGGAGAAGAGAAGTTTGTGGCACAACTTGACCAGAAGAAGGGATCGGTTGGTAGGACATGTTCTGAGGCATCAAGGGGTCACCAATTTAGTATTGGAGGGCAGCGTGGAGGGTAAAAATCGTAGGGGGAGACCAAGAGATGAATACACTAAGCAGATTCAGAAGGATGTAGGTTGCAGTAGGTACTGGGAGATGAAGAAGCTTGCACAGGATAGAGTAGCAAGGGGAGCTGCATCAAACCAGTCTCAGGACTGAAGACCACAACAACAACAACGTGATAGCTCATGGGAGGTGACTGAATTTTTATCAGGTGTGCTAAATATTTTACAATTTCTTATGAATAAAAGCCGTCTAAACCAATAAATAAAATGTGTTTATTTATTACGACGCGTCGGCATATTCAAATATCAGACATAAAAAACTTTGAACTTACGAAACAATTTTCATTGTCAATAATAAAATTTATACAATGAACCTTGTTTCGCAATTTCAAATATTTAGATAACTGATGATGACAGATACCGAAACGTCGTAATAAATTAAGAGATATTATTTAGCGAACCACATGGTCTTATTCGTAAAATATACATGACCATCGCGGACCTATAGCGGAAATTAGTTTCTTTTATTAACAATATCTAATCATTACCATAAATTAAAAACATGGGATTCATGATAGGACGAAGTGAAGACAGAACATCGTGTTAACAAGGCGAGACATATTAAAACCAATTAAAGACTGCAGAAAAATCCAGGGAATGATTCATTGGAAAGAAAAGCAGGGGTTGTGTAGGCAGTCGAAGTAGGAATCTTTTTTATAGCTTGACTGTTTACAACGTAGCTGCTCAAATAACTGTTTTTATTTGTGTAGTATAGAGGGAAGTGGACAACGATATTACTGGAAACGTTCACTAGTGAACATACCTTCTTCTTCCTCCTCGACCTCCGTGTCAAGCACGAAATCGAGTTCTTTGCTGGTACCCTCTTCTCCACCGGGCGACACTGTGACCGAAGTCCAGGCAGGCATCCTTATCCGAAGAGCGCGGCTCTCGGCAAAGTCCTCCAACCGCTCCACCACCAGGTCTTCCAGTGCAGAGTCGCCGTCGTTCGTGGCTACTTCGTTGTCCTCATCCGTGTCCCCGTACTGACTTCGTGACTGTGCGCGCTTGACCAAAACTACACTGTCTCCTAGCAAGCGTATCCTGTCCTTTTTGTCTATTAGATCAACAAAGAAAATGAATTTCCTACCGAAGCAAGGAAGCGACAGGCCCAAGACGCAGTCCGTTAGCGTCTCCGAGGCGACTCTGCGGCCAGTCGAGTTGGACACATTGGCAGAGTACAGGACGTCTCTTACGATGGCTCTTCCGGCCTGGATGAGGAGGCGGGGCACTGTCGACCACCTAGAATCACCACTGGCGTTCACAGAACTTCTCACATGCTCCACTGTCGCCACTTCGTCACCTGGGAGGTGTACCGATCGCAACACGTCACTGTCACTCGAGAGACGCCTCTCAACTGTTGTCCATTGTCTTGCGGTAACCGTCCTAGCCACACTACAACGGAGCGGCGTCAGACACAGAAGGAACAGCAAGGAAAACATTTTCCTTAACTCGGAACTCTTCCGACAAGTTCCACGTAAAAACTTCGCACTGACAGTAAAACGCCTTGCTCAGTTCAACGGCACATCGCGAGAAATGCCACGATCCACACAGCTCCTCCCTTTTATAGGGTTTCAACAAAATCTTTTAGTGTCAGTGGGTGACGATCAGGCAGCAGAAGTGTTAATAACTACTGGTTTGTCGCGCTCTCTCACGACATCGTGATTGCGTTGAGAATCCATTAAGGTCCCCGCTATGCCAGTGGAGCGCCGTGGAGGGTACGGTACTTTACGGCCACAGTTTTTCTGCAGGTAAGACTTCTGCGTGAAATACTAAATATATCAACGCGTTCGCTAATGAAGGGCATCCACTGGTGAAAAACAGTAGGGGACTCTTTAGAAAGTACAGATTCACTCGGAACTGCTTACAGCAAAAGTAGTCGTATAGCTGACAGACCTATATTCTTTACACCTTCAAGCAACGTTTGCAGTACAGCCGAGTGAAGTACAGACTTAAGATACCATTGCACTTTCCGTGTGAAAATGAGTGGTACGGAAAGGCGTTATTTAATAAAAAGAAAGACAAAATAATGAGTGAACAGGTATAAGGAAAAAATAGGCAGTGCAATCAACCACTGAAATACCACAATACATGACAAGTTTCTGACTTATAACCTAAGTAATTCAGCAAGAGCTAGCTCGTCGAAGGAGGAATGTAGGGACAGAGCTGCATGAACCAAGTTACACTGGCCTACTGAA
This sequence comes from Schistocerca cancellata, assembly GCF_023864275.1. Lineage (NCBI taxonomy): Eukaryota > Metazoa > Arthropoda > Insecta > Orthoptera > Acrididae > Schistocerca > Schistocerca cancellata. The sequence goes on along the minus strand of NC_064628.1, from coordinate 109,654,427 downwards.
CATAGACCCGCTAGTACGTTAACCACCGTACTCCTACAGAGATAGAACAAAGAGCACAAAACCGGAAGCGATGGAAGACATTATGACAATCATCGAAAAACGTAAGTCTTGGAAAAAGTAACTAGTTAGACGACGTAAATATGAACCAATAAATACATTGATGTTTTTGCACTAATGTTACCTTCCAGAAACACAGTGTCGTGCGTAGTAAAATTATAGTATAAAGTCGAAGACGAATGCGCGAGTTACCATTCCGATTACAAAAATCAGACCACTGTTAATTCACATTTCTGGTACGGAGAGAAACATAACCCAACGAAGTTATTACATTTTTCACCCATCTCCAGCAACTGTGTTTCTATTGTTGAAATAATCAGTAACCATTTGCACGAAAGAGGATTTATTCGTTTCCCGGTTTAGGACGCCAACAAATAAGTTAATGCGAATACTAGCTGTCAATCGACGACATAATGACAGACATCACTGCGCACGATACCTTTAACTGACACTGACCTTCTGCCTCTACGTAATAAGAATCATTATGATTTTCAGCTTCTTGGTCTTGTTCTACAGACTCCTTTAACCTATTACTAGTATCTTTTGAATTCATATGATTAGCTTCTTTCTCTTCTTCAACAGTAACCTTCGTTTTATTTTCAATACTCCTGCCATTTAGAAACTTTCCGTAATAACATTACAGACGGGAACTTCAAGAATAATGTGAGAATTCGAATTCCAAGAACGAAGCTACTGACAGGTGGGAATATTACGAAATTATTAGCTTATCTACATCTTCATCTAAATCCATACTCCGCAAGCCACCTGACGGAGTGTGGCGGAGGGTACCTTGAGTACCTCTATCGGTTCTCCCTTCTATTCCAGTCTTGTATTGTTCGTGGAAAGAAGGATTATCGGTATGCTTCTGTGTGGGCTCTAATCTCTCTGATTTTATCGACATTGTCTCTTCGCGAGATATACGTAGGAGGGAGCAATATACTGCTTGACTCTTCGGTGAAGGTATGTTCTCGAAACTTTAACAAAAGCCCGTACAGAGCTACTGAGCGTCTCTCCTGCAGAGTCTTCCACTGGAGTTTATCTATCATCTCCGTAACGCTTTCGCGATTACTAAATGATCCTGTAACGAAGAGCGCTGCTCTCCGTTGGATCTTCTCTATCTCTTCTATCAACCCTATCTGGTACGGATCCCACACTGCTGAGCAGTATTCAAGCAGGGGGCGAACAAGCGTGCTGTAACCTACTTCCTTTGTTTTAGGATTGCATTTTCTTAGGATTCTTCCAATGAATCTCAGTCTGGCATCTGCTTTACCGACGATCAACTTTATATGATCATTCCATTTTAAATCACTCCTAATGCCTACTACCAGATAATTTATGGAATTAACTGCTTCCAGTTGCTGACCTGCTATTTTGTAGCTAAATGATAAAGGATCTATCTTTCTATGTATTCGCAGCACATTACACTTGCCTACACTGAGATTCAATTGCCATTCCCTCCACCATACGTCAATTCGCTGAATATCCTCCTGCATTTCAGTACAATTTTCCATTGTTACAACCTCTCGATACACCACAGCATCATCTGCAAAAAGCCTCAGTGAACTTCCGATGTCATCCACAAGGTGATTTATGTATATTGTGAATAGCAACAGTCCTATGACACTCCCCTGCGCCACACCTGAAATCACTCTTACTTCGGAAGAGTTCTCTCCATTGAGAATGACATGCTGCGTTCTGTTATCTAGGAACTCTTCAATCCAATCACACAATTGATCTGATAGTCCATATGCTCTTACTTTGTTCATTAAACGACTGTGGGGAACTGTATCGAACGCCTTGCGGAAGTCAAGAAACACGGCACCTACCTGTGAACCCGTGTCTATGGCCCTCTGAGTCTCGTGGACGAATAGCGCGAGCTGGGTTTCACACGACCGTCTTTTTCGAAACCCATGCTGATTCCTACAGAGTAGATTTCTAGTCTCCAGAAAAGTAATTATACTCGAACATAATACGTGTTCCAAAATTCTACATGTGATCGACGTTAGAGATATAGGTCTATAGTTCTGCACATCTGTTCGACGTCCCTTCTTGAAAACGGGTATGACCTGTGCCCTTTTCCAATCCTTTGGAACGCTACGCTCTTCTAGAGACCTACGGTACACCGCTGCAGGAAGGGGGGGGGGCAAGTTCCTTCGCGTGCTCTGTGTAAAATCGAACTGGTATCCCATCAGGTCCAGCGGCCTTTCCTCTTTTGAGCGATTTTAGTTGTTTCTCTATCCCTCTGTCGTCTATTTCGATATCTACCATTTTGTCATCTGTGCGACAATCTAGAGAAGGAACTACAGTGCAGTCTTCCTCTGTGAAACAGCTTTGGAAAAAGACATTTAGTGTTTCGGCCTTTAGTCTGTCATCCTCTGTTACAGTACCATTTTGGTCACAGAGTGTCTGGACATTTTGTTTTGATCCAGCTACCGCTTTGATATAAGACCAAAATTTCTTAGGATTTTCAGCCAAGTCAGTACATAGAACTTTACTTTAGAATTCATTGAACGCCTCTCGCATAGCCCTCCTCACACTACATTTCACTTCGAGTAATTTTTGTTTGTATGCAAGGCTTTGGCTATGTTTATGTTTGCTGTCAAGTTCCCTTTGCTTCCGCAGCAGTTTTCTAACTCGGTTGTTGTACCACGGTGGCTCTTTTCCATCTCTTACGATCTTGCTTGGCACATACTCATCTAACGCACATTGTACGATGGTATAAGTCATGGTTGCAAAATTCTGACGAAAATTGTTTAGAGAAGACATGAGAAACTAGTAGAAGCCGACCTCGTGTAAGATGAGTTTGGATATTGGGGAAGTATTGCAACACAGGAGACAGCACTGACACTGCGTCTTATCTTACAAAATAGGTTAAAGAAAGGAAAAGCTACGTTTCTGAATTTGTAGATTTGGAGAAAGCTTTTGACAATGATGACTACAATACACACTTTTAAAGCCTGAAGGTAGCAGGGTCAAAACCCAAGGTGTGGGTTTGTTTACAATTTGTACAGAAGCTAGACGGCATTTACACGAGTCGAAGATCATGAAAGTTGACGGCAGGTTGGACTGGCAGAAGAAATAAAAACTTGGCGTTTTACCTACGACTTTGTAATTTTGTCAGATACAGCAACGGGCTTCGAAGTGCAGTTAACGAAAAGGACGTTGTCTTGAAAGGAGGATACAAGACGAACTTCAAGAAAAGCAACAAGGGTAATGGAATGCAGTCGAATTAAATTAGGTGATGTTGAGAAAATTAGATTAGAAAGTGAGACCCTAAGTGTAATAGATGGGTTTTGCTATTTGGGCAGTAAAATAACTGATGACAGCGTAAACAAAGAAGATATGAAATGTAGAATGGCAACCGCGATAAAAAAATGTCTGAAGAAGAGAAATTTGTTTACATCTAATACAAATGCAAGTGTTAGGAAGACTTGTATGAAGTCATTTGTCTGGAGTATAGCCATGTATGTGAGTGAAACGCGGACGACAGGCAGTTCAGACAAAAAGATAAAAGAAGCTTTTGAAGTTTGGTACTACAGAATAATGCTTGGGATCAGATGGGTAGATCGTGTAACTAATGAGAAGGTACTGCACAGAATAAGGGAGAAAAGAAATTTGTAGCATAATTGGACTAAAAGAGGGGCTCTGTTGACAAGACACTGGCGGAAAGTGGGAGCGGCGGAGGTTGAAAATGGTTTTGAGCACAATGGGACTTAACTTCTAAGGCCTTAAGTCCACTAGAACTTAGAACTACTTAAACTTAACTAACCTAAGGACATCATACACATCCATGCCCGACGTAGGATTCGAACCTGCGACCGTAGCGCTTCGACTAGAACCGGCAGCGGCGGAGGAGGGGGAAGTAAAAATAGTAGATTATGACCAAAAGATGGATACAGTAAACAGGATCAAAGGCTTGCAGCAGTTATTTGGAGATGAGGAGGTTCTCATAGGACAGAGTAGCATGGAGAGCTGCATCAAACCAGTCTTCGGAATGAAGATCGCAACAACGATTTGCGAATCGAGGTTGGCCATGTGCTAGCAAAATTTAATCTATAAGTGAAGCATAATCGTAAGGTGGATGTTATTAGCGTGCCATAGTAGCATCATAAATGTATACTTGGTGAAGAATAATTCGCGCACTTGGACTTCGCAGTGTGATTCCTCAGACAGTGGTTATAAAAAATCTCTCTCATAAAATATCATCTTGCGCTTATTTCCGGCAGTAAATGGACGTTGAAGATTGGCGATCTGGCAAAACTGTAAACATACGTACGGTAACTAACTCCATCGGAGTAATGGCGTAGGATTGTGCTGTTGGTGCAGTGGATAGCGTTTTGGGTTAGCTTGCAGGAGGTGGAGGGTTCGATTGTGGGCCAAGGCATATTTGTTTTTATTTTCTAAATGTGGTTTGCGTGGTACGATATCTGGTGCCTTAATCGTCGTACAACGTTTACAGGGAGTCATCTACAAAACATTTACGTACTACGAGCAAAGAAATGAAAGAACAGTCGTTTTCATTGGTCGGCTTTTTAAATAAGCCTTTTGCATGTCGTGGACGTGAATTGTCTCGCAGCACAGCTTTACTAGATTGCAAACCTGTTTTAGTCACCCAGTGGTCCCATAGATCAGTACCAACTATTATTCTTTCCACGTTCAGGTCCCTTACTTTTCGTTAGGACCTTTCGTCACCAGCAGGGCTGGCTATGTGTTTTGCAAATCATTTTCAAACTCGGTTATCATTGGTATGTATTATCACCATAGAACCGCTAATTATGCCTTTCAACATTGAGTCTTATAAGAGCATGTTGATTAATATCTCCAAGTGTCACTGTTATTATTATTATTATTACTACTATTATCGATGGAAATGTGGAAACATCACGTCCAGTACCAATGGGGAAACAGTGTAATTCGAAAGCGAACATTTGACAGCGAATTAGCAGTGTCGGGATGAATTATGTAAGAGAGGTCATGTGCGTTATTCGGAACAGCTCGCTGCGATAAGTGGCCTTTTTTATACTGTAAGCGCTGTTCCCCAGACAGGCACCGGTTGCTAGCGGAGTAACGCCCCCAAGACAGACTCTGTGTACATTCGTACACATGTCGTATTTTCCTCTTGTGTTATTCTAAAACAGCGTGACAGACGTCTGGCATACAGAAGCGATGTATATACGGATATGCCTCAGGTTCTTGGTGCCTCTGATAACCGTGCTGGTGTTGCCGTCCATGAATATGCTGATAGATATCCTGGTCGACGTCATCCAGATAAAAACGTGTTTCGTCGTCTGCAGCTTCGCTCTCGGGAGACAGGTTCTCTTCCTCCACCATAGCGTGACAGACGTCGTCCAAAGACTCGCCGTACTCCATCTACTGAGAAAGCTATTCTGGAGGTCATAGACCAAGAACCCCAGCTAAGTACACGTAGCGTAGCAAGGCAGCTGCGTGTCTCGCAATGCATGGAAGTTGACGTGCTGCACGAGCATGGGCTGCATCCCTATCATTATGCTCTCACGTAACACCTGCATCCTGCAGACTACCGTCTCCAGATGAAATTCTGTGAATGGTTCCAAAAGCAACAGGAAGCCAACGAAGACTTCATGAACACTGTAATATGGTCGGACTAAGCAGCGCTCACTCGTCAGAGTGTCTTCCATATTCACAATGCCTACCATTAGTGTGCCGTTAACCAGCAGGTCACCAGTGACCGCGACCGTGGATATCAAGTTCACGTTGGCATCAACGGCTGGACCGGAATGTTGGGGGACAGGAGTTTCGGTTCCTGTTTGTTGCTTACGGGTTGACTGCAGGAAGGTATCATGCATTCTTCTCAAACTATTTGCCTGATGCACTGGAAGGTGTTCTATTTCATGTTCGGCAGAGGTTATGGTTCCAAAATGATAGTGCATCTTCTGACTTTGGAATTAATGTGGGACGGTGTTTAAATAGAACATTTCCGGGGAAGTAGCTCAGACGGGGAGGTCCAGTAGTATAACTTTCGCTTTAAAAAAAAAAATGGTTCAAATGGCTCTGAGCACTATGGGACTCAACTGCTGAGGTCATTAGTCCCCTAGAACTTAGATCTAGTTAAACCTAACTAACCTAAGGACATCACAAACATCCATGCCCGAGGCAGGATTCGAACCTGCGACCGTAGCGGTCTGGCGGTTCCAGACTGCAGCGCCTTTAACCGCACGGCCACTTCGGCCGGCCTTTCGCTTTCACCTGCCATAAATCCTCCTAAATTCTTACTGTGGGGACACTTAAAGGAGCACAAGCATTCCACTCCGCCGACTCACATGGAAGAACTGACAGCGCGTGTTGATGCTGTTCTTGTATCTGTGGTTGTAGTCTTCTTACGAAGAGTCCAGACCTCTATGATGCAGAGGGACGCGCAATGTTTGGACGTGCACAGGGGTCACTTTAACATCTGCTTTGAGGATGACGTATGCTATTGTAACCGTCATGTATTCGTTAATATGGAAATTACTATTGTCACTGGCTACTTATGTTTCACGTTCAAGCGGATGGTGGTGGTGGTGGTGGTGGTTAGTGTTTAACGTCCCGTCGACAACGAGGTCATTAGAGACGGAGCGCAAGCTCGGGTTAGGGAAGGATTGGGAAGGAAATCGGCCGTGCTCTTTCAAAGGAACCATCCCGGCATTTGCCTAAAACGATTTAGGGAAATCACGGAAAACCTAAATCAGAATGGCCGGAGACGGGATTGAACCGTCGTCCTCCCGAATGCGAGTCCAGTGTGCTAACCACTGCGCCACCTCGCTCGGTTTCAAGCGGACGTACTGCATGTAGTATAAACGACTAGAAGATGTTGAGCTATTTAACCGTGCAATCATATTTAACACCTCGAAACTGATATTGTTTTTGTAGTTATTTGTCCTGTGACAGGTCATTTGTTTCAGTTGTCTACTTCCGACTTCTCTCACCAAGTTTGTATTTCGTTCTCCGTTACAAATCACTGCACTATGTAAATGTCGGATATGTGTGGTCTAAGAAATGGTGTATGCTACAGTGTTGTACGGCAGAATGAAATTGACAAATAAAAACAATTATACGTCGGCCCAGAACCGAAGCCTCGACCTCCTGTATGCTAACCCAAAACGCTAACCACTGCACGATCTATACAGCAGTACTCCTACTTGCCGAAGTGGTAGTTACCATACATGTTATTACAATGTTGCCACATTGCCAACATTTAACATCCATTTACCGCCGGAAATATGAACAGGACGGAATATTTTGAGAGACATTTTTTATTGCTAGTATGTCAGGAATCACACTGCGAAGACCCTGTACAAAGACTTTAGTGTCAATGGCAATCCTGGTTGTAAGAAGATCTGTATACAGAATGATATTGACATTTAATGGAAATGTGTCAAGCATAAACAGCAGTAATATTTTCGCAAAGTAAGTTAAAACAATTTAATTACATTGTGGTGGCAAAAGTAGTGGAACAGCAGTGTCCCCATATAGAGATCGCGGTGTATCGGGTTCACAAGATATAAAAGGCCAGTGCATTAGTGGAGCTAGGTGATTCATGTAAAAATGTTTCCGACATCATTATGGCCACTCGACGGGAATCAAGAGACTTCCAACGCGGAATGGTAGTCGGAGCTAGGAGAATGCCACATTCCATTTCGGAAATCGTTATGGAATTCAATATTCCGAGATCCACAGCGTCCAGAGTGTGCCGAGAATACCAAATTTCGGGTATTACCTCTCATAAAGGACAACCTTCACTTAACGACCGAGAATAGCGGCGTCTGCGTAGAGTTGTCAGTACTAACAGACAAGCAGCACTGCGTGAGACAACCACAGAAATCAGTGTGGGACGTACGACGAACGTATTCGTTAGGAGAATTCGGAAAAATTTGGCGTTAATGAGCTATGACAGCAAACGGCTAACGCGAGTGCCCTTCCAACAGTACGATATCGCTTGCAACGCCTCTGCTGGGCTCGTGACCATATCGGTTGGACCCTAGACGATTGGAAAACAGTGACCTGGTCAGATGGGTCCCGATTTTAGTTGGTACTAGATGATGGTACGGTTCGAGTGTGGCGCAGACTCTACGACTCCACGGACCTGAGTTGTCAACAAGCCACTGTGCAAGCTGGTAGCGGCTCAACAATGTTATGGGTTGTGTTTACATAAATTGGACTGGGTCCTCTGGTGCAACTGAACTGATCATTGGCTGGAAATGTTTATGTATGGCTAACTGGAGACCATTTGCAGCTGCCGACCGGGGTGACCGAGCGGTTCTAGGCGCTACAGTCTGTAACCGCGCGACCGCTACGGTCGCAGGTTCGGATCCTGCCTCGGGCATGGATGTGTGTGATGCCCTTAGGTTAGTTAGGTTTAAGTAGTTCTAAGTTGTAGGGGACTGATGACCTCAGAAGTTAAGTCCCATGGTGCTCAGAGCCATCTGAACCATTTACAGCTATTAATGGACTTCATACTCCGATATAACGATGAATTTTTTTATGGATGCAACGTGCCACGTCACCTGGCCACAGTTGTTCGCGGCTGGTTTGAAGAACATTCTAGACAGTTCCAGCGAATATCTTGGCCACCCAGATCGACCGATGTGACTGCCACCGAACATTTATCGGACATAATCGAGAGGTCAGTTTTTGCACAAAATCATGCACCTGCAACGTTTTCGCAAATTGTGAACGGCCACAGAGGCAGCATGGATCAGTATTTCTGCAGGGAACTTCCAACGATGCCAGGTTGAGTTGCTGCGCTGTTCTGGGCAAAAAGGAGATCCGACACTATATTTGGAGTTAAGGAGGTCCGGCACCGTATTAAGAGGTATCCCATGACTTATATCAGCTCATTGTATTTAAAACGAGAGGAAGATAAGGGGAAGGTAAAGAAGAATTGAAAGTGTCCTAAATGTGCAGAAGAGCATAATTTACATGTAGATTTCAGACTAGATATCATAGTAAGATTACCTCGTGCGTACAATTCTCATGAAATTCTTACCGTTCGTCTCTTGTATAATGAGCTCACCAGACAAAATATTAGTTCCCTCTCCCCCTTCAAGTGAGTAACTGGTCGCTTTGTAGCCCCGCGTAAGGTGTATAGCACATACAACTGGTAGTCTCGTGACGCGACGATCTATTTAGGCGTTTAATCAGCGGTGCGTGAAGGATGTATTTCAGCTCAAAGAATGTTCTCTGATGTTTTGGGTGCGTTTTTGTGTCATCAATTAGTCTCACTCATTGAGGCTACTGTAACATGAACCAGGATGTTTAACTGAACATTTTCTGTGACCAGTTGTTGCCCTTTCGTTCACGTCTTCATGTGGCGTGCATACGTACATAGTATCTTCCAAGATGGCAACGACAATGTTCACAGGGCTGCATGCACACATAAGTGGTTTGCGAGCACTCATGGACCATATGTACTCTCGACTGTCCCGCTAAATCACCCTGTCTAAATTCTGTATAAATGTCAGGAAGTATTTGGAACGATACGTAGCAGTCAGTATTCCTGCAATTTGGTAGCGCTGCAGGATCTTATCATTAACGCGAGGCTTCAACTTTGGATGGCGCATCTGAAGAAACCTGTGGACTCTGTTCATCGCCGAACTGAGGCTTTGATCAAACTAGAGGTGGTGTTACCCACCATCAGTATGACGTCTTATGAGAGTGACTAATGGTTTGTCTGGTGAGCTCGTGAAACCTTGTTTATGCTTCCGTCCTACTAGAGGGATTGGACTGCTAAGGAAAAGTCTCCTATGTAATCACTGCAGATAACAAGTCGTTGCTAGATAATGTTTGTCATATGTTGCCGTAACGTATTAACATATCAGCCGTAAAAAGAATGCCGTGATTATATTGATGTTTGGCGCATAATATTTTTCATTCCCTTTGAATAATATCTGCCGATTCAGAATCTAAATTATTGCCCACATCTCGTGGTCGTGCGGTAGCGTTCTCGCTTCCCACGCCCGGGTTCGATTCCCGGCGGGGTCAGGGATTTTCTCTGCCTCGTGATGGCTGGGTGTTCTGTGCTGTCCTTAGGTTAGTTAGGTTTAAGTAGTTCTAAGTTCTAGGGGACTGATGACCGTAGCAGTTAAGTCCCATAGTGCTCAGAGCCATTTTTAGAATCTAAATTACGGAAAGTTTGATTAGTCCAATGAAGGAGCATTGGAAATAACAAGTGATCAAATATATCTGCAGTCGGCTATTTGGTGAAAATCTCGTCAGAATACTACTTCACAAGCAAATACATAAAAATGCCAATTGGGAGATGTGAATCTAAAGCATAGTGACGCACTGATTGTCAGGTTTTTGCAAATAAGAGTAATCACCTAATAAAGGGCAACGTTGTATCCCTGCCAGTATTCTTATAATTCCGCTGTGTGTGAATCGCAGTTCTCGAAATTTGCGGTTCTGCGTTGAGCGAAAATTTTTTGACAGTTATCATTTGTGTAAGATGTAAGTTAATTGCAATCTCGACATTCTGTATGCGTTTCTGACACTATGCTTTGATTTCTGACATTCACTTTTGTAATTCGACTGGAAAACTTGTCTATGAAACCGACTTTTGCTGTAGCGAGTTTGCTCCGCACTTCGCTATTTACATTCCATTTGTTACGGCGTGGACGATTCCGTTTCTTCGTACAACTCTTCTTACAGGTCTTGCTACCAACTGCAGGCATGTGATTTCGCAGCAAAGTTATTAAGTCGAGTGCTGGTTTGGAACTAGTTTCCGCTGTCATTACTAATGCAAGCTGGTAATGTCATCGCTAATATGACCGAATGAGGCGCAGAGAATTGAAGGTAAGCCGCTCCAGGGGTTTTCTACACGCTTCAGTCCAATGCACACAATTCTTTTTTTTTTTTTTTTAGTGTGAAGTGTTGGTTCGTGTGCTGTTTCCTTCTGACAAGAAACGGCGTCTCAGCTGTACATGACTATTAGCCAGGTAAAATACCTCAATTTTTCTTTCGATGTTTTTCGTGAATCTGTGTATTTACACATCCACTTACTTGCACTAGCGTCCATAAGTTACACACCTTTTCTTTTAATTTCTAATGTTTCCTTTTTCATTTTCTCTTTTCTCTATTCCGTTAAAGACATGTTCAATCAATTAGCTGGAATCGTGTTGTCCAGAAAAAACAAAGGCAAGTAACGAAATCACGGTTCTTGATAATGAAATTAGTGCATTTGTACAATTTATATTTTTGTTGTGTGAAAAGTTAAGTATTCTGATAAAATTTTCAAGATAGTGACTTTAAAATAGGATACAGAAATCTTGGACATCCTTAAGACTGTCAGCAGTCTGGAAAGCGTATAGTGGCTATTTCAAGATATTTGGTACAATTTAAAGCCACTGGAAATGTTTGTCCCTAGACCAGTACAGAATCAACCAAGAGTAGTTTTTCTAATACATGACCAATCTCTAGTCTTAACTGTTTGCACGAAGGCTGTGTACAGAGATTACATCGGTCACAGGAGTTACAGCTACCGGAACAACACTGCCCTGGAACACTGGACTCCCTTTCTATATGACGATGGTTCAAACCCGCGCCCGGCCTCTTGACTTAGGTTTCCCGTGAGTTCCCTAAATCACTTAAGGAAAAAGCCGTGATGGTTCCTTCGAAATAGAGCAACCACTTTCTTCTCTATCCTTCGTTAATCCGGACTTGTGCTCCGTCTCTAGTGACCTTGTTGTTGACGGAACGTTAAACAGTAATCTCCTCCTCTTCCTTCTCCAACGGTGCGCTCGAGGTCCAGAGCAGAGGATTTATTCACAAATTGTTTAGCGTCATGCGTTCAGATCTGAGAAGTATAGAGTCGCGCCTTTTTATTGAGCAGTCAGCAGCACCAGCACTGGGCTGTAAATGAGTGAGAGCATATGCTTCTCACTGATGAATTCCGCTTCAGCTTACAGAATGATTATCATAGCACATTCGAGGAGAGAGAAAATGGTAGCTGTTAGAATAACTTAACTGTCACGGAAAAATTAGGAATACTGATATTTGCGGGCGTAATACGAGTTTATTCTCAGTTTCTCTGGGTTTTCAGAAATCGACTGCGTCAAAAATGCAAGATATTAAAAAATAGTGTCAGTGGATAGAGGACCTATACAAGTTTTAAACTAACATTATAGGTGTTCAGTATGGTCACAATTTCTGATGGGGAAAATGTCAGTAGAGGCCGAAGGGGATGTGTGAGCAATTCATCGAAGTCAGGGAATGATAAGTGAAGAAAAATTCACGAAACAAGATAGCTAAAAAAGTATTTTATTGGATGACTGTTTTGACAGAGCAATGCTGTCATTATCGCATCTTATGCTTTTGAATTTTTACAACATATTAGCCTTCGGATCTTATGCTTTTGAGTTTTTACAACATTTTATCCATCAGGAGCATAAGATCTGATAATGACAGCATAGTTGCGACGAAACCAGTCATACAAAAAATGGTTTTCAGCAATCTTGGCTAGTGAAGCTCTCTTCAATTACATACACTGCAGATCGCACCCAGACTGACCCTCTCAAGACTATACAGGGTGCTCCATTGATCGTGACCGGGCCAAATATCTACATCTACATCTACATCTATACTCCGCGAGCCACCTTACGGTGTGTGGCGGAGGGTACTTATTGTACCACTATCTGATCCTCCCTTCCCTGTTCCATTCACGAATTGTGCGTGGGAAGAACGACTGCTTGTAAGTCTCCGTATTTGCTCTAATTTCTCGGATCTTTTCGTTGTGATCATTACGCGAGATATATGTGGGCGGTAGTAATATGTTGCCCATCTCTTCCCGGAATGTGCTCTCTCGTAATTTCGATAATAAACCTCTCCGTATTGCGTAACGCCTTTCCTGAAGTGTCCGCCACTGGAGCTTGTTCAGCATCTCCGTAACGCTCTCGCGCTGACTAAATGTCCCCATGACGAATCGCGCTGCTTTTCGCTGGATCATGTCTATCTCTTCTATTAATCCAACCTGGTAAGGGTCCCATACTGATGAGCAATACTCAAGAATCGGACGAACAAGCGTTTTGTAAGCTACTTCTTTCGTCGATGAGTAACATTTTCTTAGAATTCTTCCTATGAATCTCAACCTGGCGCCTGCTTTTCCCACTATTTGTTTTATGTGATCATTACACTTCAGATCGCTCCGGATAGTAACTCCTAAGTATTTTACGGTCGTTACCGCTTCCAATGATTTACCACCTATGGCATAATCGTACTGGAATGGATTTCTGCCCCTATGTATGCGCATTATATTACATTTATCTACGTTTAGGGAAAGCTGCCAGCTGTCGCACCATGCATTAATCCTCTGCAGGTCTTCCTGGAGTACGTACGAGTCTTCTGATGTTGCTACTTTCTTGTAAACAACCGTGTCATCTGCAAATAGCCTCACGGAGCTACCGATGTTGTCAACTAAGTCATTTATGTGTATTGTAAACAATAAAGGTCCTATCACGCTTCCTTGCGGTACTCCCGAAATTACCTCTACATCTGCAGATTTTGAACCGTTAAGAATGACATGTTGTGTTCTTTCTTCTAGGAAATCCTGAATCCAATCACAATCCTGGTCCGATATTCCGTAAGCTCGTATTTTTTTCACTAAACGTAAGTGCGGAACCGTATCAAATGCCTTCCTGAAGTCCAGGAATACGGCATCAATCTGCTCGCCAGTGTCTACGGCACTGTGAATTTCTTGGGCAAATAGGGCGAGCTGAGTTTCACATGATCTCTGTTTGCGGAATCCATGTTGGTTATGATGAAGGAGATTTGTATTATCTAAGAACGTCATAATACGAGAACACAAAACATGTTCCATTATTCTACAACAGATTGACGTAAGCGAAATAGGCCTATAATTATTCGCATCTGATTTATGACCCTTCTTGAAAATGGGAACGACCTGCGCTTTCTTCCAGTCGCTAGGTACTTTACGTTCTTCCAGCGATCTACGATAAATTGCTGATAGAAAGGGGGCAAGTTCTTTAGCATAATCACTGTAGAATCTTAAGGGTATCTCGTCTGGTCCGGATGCTTTTCCGCTACTAAGTGATAGCAGTTGCTTTTCAATTCCGATATCGTTTATTTCAATATTTTCCATTTTGGCGTCCGTGCGACGGCTGAAGTCAGGGACCGTGTTACGATTTTCCGCAGTGAAACAGTTTCGGAACACTGAATTCAGTATTTCTGCCTTTCTTCGGTCGTCCTCTGTTTCGGTGCCATCGTAGTCAACGAGTGACTGAATAGGGGATTTAGATCCGCTTACCGATTTTACATATGACCAAAACTTTTTAGGGTTCTTGTTTAGATTGTTTGCCAATGTTTTATGTTCGAATTCGTTGAATGCTTCTCTCATTGCTCTCTTTACGCTCTTTTTCGCTTCGTTCAGCTTTTCCTTATCAGCTATGATTCGATAACTCTTAAACCTATGATGAAGCTTTCTTTGTTTCCGTAGTACCTTTCGTACATGATTGTTATACCACGGTGGATCTTTCCCCTCGCTTTGGACCTTAGTCGGTACGAACTTATCTAAGGCGTACTGGACGATGTTTCTGAATTTTTTCCATTCCAATAAGCTTAAAACGAAAAAAACTGCAAAGAACGAAACTTGTCTAGCTTGATGTGGGAAACCAGATGACGCTATGGTTGGCCCGCTAGATGGCGCTGCCATAGGTCAAACGGATATCAAATGCGTTTTTTAAATAGGAACCTCCATTTTTTATTGCATATTCGTGTAGTACGTAAAGAAATACGAATAGTTGGACCACTTTTTTCGCTTTGTGATAGGTGGCGCTGTAATAGTCACAAACATATGGCTCACATTTTAGACGAACATTTGGTAACAGGTAGGTTTTTTAAATTAAAATACAGAACGTAGGTACGTTTGAACATTTCATTTCGGTTGTTCCAATGTGATACATGTACCTTTGTGAACTTATCATTTTTGAGAACGCATGCTGTTACACTGTGATTACCTGTAAATACCACATTAATGCAATAAATGCTCAAAATGATGTCCGTCAACCTCAATGCATTTGGAAATACATGTAACGACATTCCTCTCAACAGCGAGTAGTTCGCCTTCCGTAATGTTCGCACATGAATTGACAATGCGATGACGCATGTTGACAGCCGTTGTCGGTGGATCACGATAGCAAATATCCTTCAACTTTCGCCACAGAAAGAAATCTGGGGACGTCAGATCCGGTGAACGTGCGGGCCATGGTATGGTGCTTCGACGACCAATCCACCTGTCATGAAATATGCTATTCAATACCTCCTCAACCGCACGTGAGCTATGTGCCGGACATCCATCATGTTGGAAGTACATCGTCATTCTGTCATGCAGTGAAATATCTTGTAGTAACATCGGTAGAACATTACATAGGAAATCAGCATATATTACACCATTTAGAATGCCATCGATAAAATGGGGGCCAATTATCCTTCCATAATGCTGCACCATACATTAACCCACCAAGGTCACTGATGTTCCACTTGTCGCAGCCATCGTGGATTTTCCGTTGCCCAATGGTGCATATTATGCCGGTTTACGTTACCGCTGTTGGTGAATGACACTTCGTCGCTAAATAAAACGCGTGCAAAACATCTGTCATCGTCCCGTAATTTCTCTTGTGCCCAGTGGCAGAACTGTACATGACGTTCATAGTCGTCGCCATGCAATTTCTGGTGCATAGAAATATGGTACGGATGCAATCGATGTTGATGTAGCGTTCTCAACACCGACGTTTTTGAGATCCCCGATTCTCGCGCAGTTTGTCTGCTACTGATGTGCGGAATAGCCACGACAGCAGCTAAAACACCTACTTGGGCATCATCATGTTTTTCAGGTCGTGGTTGACGTTTGAAATGAGGCTGAACACTTCCTGTTTCCTTAAATAACGTAACTATCGGGCGAACGGTCCGGACACATGGATGATGTCGTCCAGGATACCGAGCAGCTTATATAGCACACGCCCGTTGGCCATTTTGATCACAATAGCCATACATCAACACGATATCGACCTTTTCCGCAATTGGTAAACGGTCCATTTTAACACGGGTAATGTTTCAGGAAGCAAATACCGTTTGCACTGGCGGAATGTTACGTGATACCACGTACTTATACGTTTGTGAGTATTACAGCGCCACAAAGCGAAAAAAGTGGTCCAACTAAAACATTCATATTTCTTTACGTACTACACGAATATGTAATAAAAAATGGGGCTTCTTTTTTTTTTAAAAAAAACGCAATTGATTGGAGGAATATATTTGACACACATAGTTACAGATATATGGTATTTGTTACTTTTCACAGGCGCATCTGATCTAGAATTGTTCTTCATGTACATCTACAAACATCCAAATCAATGTTCTCTAGTGTTTGGTCACCAGAATTACTCACATGGTCGTGCAGAGACACCTCTAAGTCTGATGCCTATTCACCATGAAGAGAATCCATTAATGATATGAATTTCATCTCTTCAACATCTACTGACGGGTCTTTGATACTTCTGAACATTTCTTCCTTAGCAATGGGACTGGCCATACTATGAGATAATGTATGTAAGTACTGGTCGCATTCAGCTTGCGTGTTTGGATTTCATGAACTGATGTTCCTTACTGTCGAGGCCTCAGGTCACCAGTTCTGCATTAATTTTACCTCTTCTCTTGTTGTTTACTTTTTAGCAGGAAATATCCGGCCAGTCTCTGCTCTTTGTTGGTGCTGAAATTGTAGATCTATAGAATTTAATTTAGTTCGTAATTCGTACAATGGGCAATTAAATAACAAAATTATGATGCAGTCACCTGATTTATATGAAGTGATAAAGGTGCTCCTTCACAATAATAATACGTCGCCTAGCGCTAGTACTAAATTACACGTTCGTCTTTTCGCCACCACCACCACCACCAGAATGTAAGAGAGTTAACAATCTGTAGCAATCTTCGTTTGTTTGTAAAACAAGCTAAGTGGTATATCCTTTAACATGTAACATCAATGTCGCATCTGAAGGCTGATTCTCTCATATATCTGCTTTATTGTACAATTAAAAAGTTCGCCGCGTGGTAAAGGCAGAGGAATGCGAAGTGCTTTGTTCTACTCAGGCAAGATTGACCACCACTTAAATATTCACGTCCGTGCCCTGTCACTCAACGGACGCACCCGTCACGCTACGTATAGCATATGAAACATCAGCAGTGATTACTATCTCCAAGGTCGCAACATGGCTGTAACTCGTTTCAAGTAAAGATAATTACGAGAACGCTGTTTTCTTTATTTTATTACTATCAACACCGCTCACAATCTACAGTACGTTTCCTAACTTCAGTGAAGCGCTGTTTATGTGTCTTCTTCCTTCTTCTTCGGCATTTACGACTAGGAGTTAGCCATTTTCGACCCCTGCATGGTTCTTCCTTTCTAATCTTAGACTTCTGTCTTCCATTGCTTGCTGTAGATAGTTTTCCCATCTTGGCGCCGGCCTTCCTCTCCTTCATCTTCCGGGTGGCTTCCGGTTTAAAATTTTCCTAGGACACCTACGTTTAGGCATTCTCTGTATGTGCCCGTAGCGTTAAAGCGCTCTGTTCCCGAAGTTTTTGTTACGGAGCACGCTATTTTCATTCTTCTCCATATGTCTTCATGTCGTATCCTTTGCTGCTCCGTTAGCTGCAGACATCTTCTCATGTAGTCCATTTCTACTATTCCGATTTTCTCTCTTCTTTCCCTGTTTGAGACCACATCCCAACTCCATATAAAACTATGTTCTCCAACATACTACGGAATATTCTTTTCTTAGTGTCCTGCCGAATATTATTGTTTCATTTTATCCCACGCGTATTTTTAGTAGCTCTCTTTCCCATTGCTATTCTGGAGCTAACATCCTTGTCATAGGTACCGGAGTCATCTTTCAGCGTTCGTAAATACTCTTAGTTTCTGCAGGATTTAATTTCTCCCTTCTATTTGTAAATTTTCACAAAATCACGTCTCATACACCCACATTCCGTCTGGTACAGATTCATTCCCAACCCCACTTACCACACTCGTCTTTAAGCTTTTCAGTATGTAATCAGAATCCTCTTTATGTTCAGAGGAAACGACCTGGTCGGCTGCAATTAAAAGAGAATGAGGGATTATTCCCATACCTGAGGACTTCCTGTATCAGCCATTCAGCCATTCAGATAACTTTTAAATTGGAACAGATGACATTCCACAATCATGTTTTATACCTTTCTCTACGAAAATACTTTGTTTACCATTGTTCCATTTCAGTCATTAATTTTGCATTATTGTACACCTTTTGAACCATGCGAATGCATTTTTCTCTCACATTAACCATTTCGATAATTGTAGGGACATGATCATAGGCTTTCTGCAGGTCTACAAAATATACATTGATTTTATTTTTTACATTTTTTCCAATAACTGTTTGATACAGTGGATGTTATCAAGACAAGTTTGTTCTTGCCTAAAACCACTTTCCTCTCATCTTAAATCCGACGCATCCTTTTCTGTTTTCTTCCTCAAACTGAAGGAGAAAAGCCTAGCTCTTGCTGGGATCTTATTCCTCCATAAGTTGTGCATACCCTCTCGACAGGTCTGAAAAGCTTGTAAGGATGTTGCAGCGTAGATTGTGCTGAGAAGTAATTGTTAAGAGAAAAATTCGGTCTTTTTGATCTGTTTCCGAATTCATTAGAATTGAAGTTAGCCAGTCAGGCCGCTGCTCCCGCAAATTCAAGAGAAGGCACCGATTGTGTCTTTCCACTAGCATACTTTACTTACGACCAGAACCTCTTTGGATTTTCTGCCGAGTTTCGAGACAAAGTTTCGTCGTTGAAACTATTATAAGCATTTCGCATTGATTCCAGAATAAGATTTTCACTCTGCAGCGGAGTGTGCGCTGATATGAAATTTCCTGGCAGATTAAAGCTGTGTGCCGGACCGAGACTCGAACTCGGGACGTTTGCCTTTCGCGGGCAAGTGCTCTACCATATGAGCTACCGAAGCATGACTCACACCGCGTTCTCACAGCCGATACTTACAAGGGAACCTCCCCATCGCACCCCCCTCAGATTTAGTTATAATTTGGCACAGTGGATTGTCCTTGAAAAACTGAACACCGATCAATCGAGAAAACATGAAGAGGTTATGTGGAACTACGAAAAAATAAGCAAAATATACAAACTGAGTAGTCCCTGGGCAACATAGGCAACATCAAGGATAATGTGGGCACAGGAGCGCCGTGATTCATAGTTCCACATAACTTCTTCCTGTTTTCTCGATTGATCTGAGTTCAGTTTTTCAAGGCCTATCCACTGTGCCAACTTATAACTAAATCTGAGGGGGGTGCGATGAGGAGGTTCCCTTGTTAGAAAGAGTATTTCTTGCGCAAACATACACTTTTTGGAATGGAACAATGCCTATTGACATTATAAATTAAAAGGAGGGTGAAACAGAATGTCAGTGGTGTTTATTGCAGGGTTCTAGTGTGGGTCGTTCACGAGGTACAGTATTTTGAAAAAATTCCAGAACGACACTTGTGAAATACCTGTGGTAGCACACACTAATGAACAAAAGAAGTTCATGTGGATTCTGACCAGTAACAAGACAACTGATCATCACAGGTTGTATTCAAATTGGCCACCGACAGCGGCAATACACGCATCCAGTCTGATTAGGAACGTCTGCTGCTAACATGCTAGCATTTCAGTGGAGATGTGCGAGAAGGCTGAAGTAATACGTCCTTGCGTACCGTCGGGTGTAGTTGGTATGTCTTCGTAGATAGCGTCTTTCAGCTTTCTCCACAGAAGAAACTCTACAGGCATCAAATCCGGGGAACGGGCCGCCCAAGGTACAGGTCCTCTGCGTTAAGTCCAACGACTTGAAAACAACTCGTGAAGACATTCTGTAGTACTTCGCGCACTATGGGCTGGACAGCCATAATGCTGGAACCACAAGTTCCTCTCTGCGTGCAGAGGAACATCTTCTACTATCCGAGGAAGATGATCTGTCAGGAGGCTGCGACACTTGGTGCCCGTTCAGTGTTTCACCCATGAAAAACGGGCCTATGATCTGATGGATCACTATCCCACACCACACGATTGCACTCCACAGACGCTGACGTGCCACCTGACGAAGCCAACGGGGATTGTCAACAGACCACAATTGCATGTTTCGGCTGTTTACCTGGCCGTGATTGGTGAATGTGGATTCATCACTAAACAAGATAAAAGATACATCTGGAGTGTCCTGTCTTAATGCCTATGTGGAGAAGTTAACTCGATCCTCATAATCGTTTCCTTGCATTTCTTAATCGAGAGAGATGTGATAGGGGTGGATCGTGTGTCGAGCTGCGCGGAGTGGCGATGAGGTGCCATGTCACGGACTGCGCAGCCCCTCCCGCCAGCCCGTTATGCAGCCCTGTAGACGTATTATAGCTTTGTCATTACTTACCCTGAATTTGAATGGCGTTGTAGTTCTCCATACAGTTGAAAGACACCTATTTTAAAATACAGAAATAGTCAGTCCGGATCACAGCATTTATTTATTTAGTCACCTGTTCCGCTCTAGACTAGTTGTTTCTGTTATACTGTTAAGTAATATCTCGAAGGCATCAAAATTATACACTTTCTATAGTTCTTCTCCCTGCATCTCCTCAGCGCGGAGATCGTCAGAGACGAAGGACTAGCTGGGGCTAGTCGATTTGTAAAAAGAAGTGAAGCTGGAAACTCTTTTGGCAGTATTTGTTAATGTAGTCAATTATAACGAACCTCCAACCACTTATTCTTACTTCAAACAACTCAGAAATGTAAGAAATTTCTCAAGAAATGCTCCGTGGTTAAGGCGATATTTGTAGCAATTTGAGAGTGACAGTACCATACTGAGCTGTCTCAGCTCAGTATGAAATCAGAATAACTGTGTTTGTCTGGGCCCAATACAGAAATCCGTTGATTATACTGAAATTCAAATTACATTAAAAAGGTAGCAACCAATCACATACGTCGGACAGCATGTTTTAAGTATTTCGTGTTCATCTTCTGATGATTCACATACAGAGTGTATGTTTCATAAGAATGTTGAATGCTTTGGCAGCAGTGTACGTTGACTTATCAACACGAAATGTTGCACATGACATCGTGGTGTAACTGAAATGTGTCGTGCTATGGATAGCTACGGAAGATTTAGCTTACATTAATAGCATTAAGTAGCTCGTTACCGAACTAAAAGAAATACGTAAGCATGAAGTGCGTCATCTAGCGGTACAATTACGTTACAAAACGACAAGGAAGTGTGTTATTTACGTTCACGAAGAGAGTATTGTTTTTCCATTTGTAATTCAGCAGGCTTGCCGATTATGAGCTACCAGTTATAAACACAATGTGCCGCTCTTCTATTAAAAGCCGTGCGCAGCCATCTACGCAATGTAGAGTTGAGCGGCTAAATATCTGACCATGGCTTCACGGATAACCGAAGTTAATGGGAACCTTCCTAGAGATCTGTGTCGCAGTATACCTGGTGATTCTGCTAAGCTGTTCATCTTAAATATTTCTGAAACTGTTTAAGGTGTAATTCTGTTTTCACTCAGATGAATTATGAGGAAGTCTTCACGAAAGACATCTGTATCATTTTCGTTTTTTAAAGTGAAACTGTAATAATTCTAGCTATCAGTATCGTACCTGAAAAAGAGACTAACTCACCAGCCCTTCATTTTTCAAAATCCGTTTACTAGTCTGCGAGTAATTACAATGTTTATTACTTAGGATTTATCTCTTCTCAGCTGTCAAACAATTGCTGCCTTGCGTCAAAGTTCTTGATTTCATAAACAAATAATGAATACGACACATCGGGTAAGGAGGAAACACAGAAAATGTGGTACACACACGACGTGTGACAGTCGTTCCGTCTTTGACATTCACGTGTGTCGAGTGCTGATAACTTTTTAAAAATAAACCACTTTCACAACTAACGAGAAACTATATACCCTACAGGAACATTTGAAAATACTACTTGAATGTAGAGACCTGGATAAACTGAAAGAACCAGAGGTTGTACAGAGTTTCACGGAGAGCATAAGGAAACAATTGACAGGAATGGGGGAAAGAAATACAGTAGAAGAAGAATGGGTAGCTTTGAGGGATGAAGTAGTGAAGGCAGCAGAGGATCAAGTAGGTAAAAAGACGAGAGCTAGTAGAAATCCTTGGGTAACAGAAGAAATATTGAATTTAATTGATGAAAGGAGAAAATATAAAAATGCAGTAAATGAAGCAGGCAAAAAGGAATACAAACGTCTCAAAAATGAGATCGACAGGAA
Organism: Schistocerca cancellata; assembly: GCF_023864275.1. Classification (NCBI taxonomy): domain Eukaryota; kingdom Metazoa; phylum Arthropoda; class Insecta; order Orthoptera; family Acrididae; genus Schistocerca; species Schistocerca cancellata. The sequence continues at coordinate 109,632,054 of NC_064628.1, read as the reverse complement.
GTGCAAAATCGCTAAGCAGGGATGGCTAGAGTACAAATGTAAGTATGTAGAGGCTTATCTCACTAGGGGTAAGATAGATACTGCCTACAGGAAAATTAAAGAGACCTTTGGAGATAAGAGAACCACTTGTATGAACATCAAGAGTTCCGATGGAAACCCAGTTCTAAGCAAAGAAGGGAAAGCAGAAAGGTGGAAGGAGTATATAGAAGGTCTATACATGGGCGATGCATTTGAGGACAATATTATGGAAATGGAAGAAGATGTAGATGAAGATGAAATGGGAGATACGATACTGCGTGAAGAGTTTGACAGAGCACTGAAAGACCTGAGTCGAAACAAGGCCTCCGGAGTAGACAACATTCCATTGGAACTACTGACGGCCTTGGGAGAGCCAGTTCTGACAAAACTCTACCATCTGGTGAGCAAGATGTATGAAACAGGCGAAATACCCTCAGACTTCAAGAAGAATATAATAATTCCAATCCCAAAGAAAGCAGATGTTGACAGATGTGAAAATTACCGAACAATCAGTTTAATAAGCCACAGCTGCAAAATACTAACGCGAATTCTTTACAGACGAATGGAAAAACTAGTAGAAGCCGACCTCGGGGAAGATCAGTTTGGATTCCGTAGAAATACTGTAACACGTGAGGCAATACTGACCTTACGACTTATCTTAGAAGAAAGATTAAGGAAAGGCAAACCTACGTTTCTAGCATTTGTAGACTTAGAGAAAGCTTTTGACAATGTTGACTGGAATACTCTCTTTCAAATTCTAAAGGTGGCAGGGGTAAAATACAGGGAGCGAAAGGCTATTTACAATTTGCACAGAAACCAGATGGCAGTTATAAGAGTCGAGGGACATGAAAGGGAAGCAGTGGTTAAGAAGGGAGTAAGATAGGGTTGTAGCCTCTCCCCGATGTTATTCAATCTGTATATTGAGCAAGCAGTAAAGGAAACAAAAGAAAAATTCGGAGTAGGTATTAAAATCCATGGAGAAGAAATAAAAACGTTGAGGTTCGCCGATGACATTGTAATTCTGTCAGAGACAGCAAAGGACTTGGAAGAGCAGTTGAACGGAATGGATGGTGTCTTGAAGGGAGGATATAAGATGAACATCAACAAAAACAAAACGAGGATAATGGAATGTAGTCGAATTAAGTCGGGTGATGTTGAGGGTATTAGATTAGGAAATGAGACACTTAAAGTGGTAAAAGAATTTTGCTATTTGGGGAGCAAAATAACTGATGATGGTCGAAGCAGAGAGGATATAAAATGTAGACTGGCAATGGCAAGAAAGCGTTTCTGAAGAAGAGAAATTTGTTAACATCGAGTATAGATTTAAGTGTCAGGAAGTCATTTCTGAAAGTATTTGTATGGAGTGTAGCCATTTATGGAAGTGAAACATGCACGGTAAATAGTTTGGATAAGAAGAGAATAGAAGCTTTCGAAATGTGGTGCTACAGAAGATTGCTGAAGATTAGATGGGTAGATCACATAACTAATGAGGAAGTATTGAATAGGATTGGGGAGAAGAGAAGTTTGTGGCACAACCAGAAGAAGGGATCGGTTGGTAGGACATGTTCTGAGGCATCAAGGGATCACCAATTTAGTATTGGAGGGCAGCGTGGAGGGTAAAAATCGTAGGGGGAGACCAAGAGATGAATACACTAAGCAGATTCAGAAGGATGTAGGTTGCAGTAGGTACTGGGAGATGAAGAAGCTTGCACAGGATAGAGTAGCATGGAGAGCTGCATCAAACCAGTCTCAGGACTGAAGACCATAACAACAACAGCAACAACAACAGCTGTGATCGACCTCATAACAATAGATTGTTTCTTCAAAGAATTCTCTTCATCGGTGAAGATATCCTTACAAATCATGGAAAGATGAATGCAAGAAATATGCATTATTGGGGTGCTGAGACTCAGTATTGTTTGAGGTAGATTGAATATCAGAGGGAGAGTAGAGTATGTGACTGGTTACTGTATTATTCAAGGTATTTTCAGGCGTAAAAGATGCGGAAAATTTCTTACGGAAGTGCTACAGGGCGTCCTGAATAAAATAACACTTGAAATACGAAGATGCATGTGTGTAATTCCTGTCAATTCAAAGCAGTACTCAACCTGACCGAGTCAGATATTTGGTGCATCCAGTGATACAGATGAGAGATGGAAAACTACTGATTTGCAGATATATATGACAATAATGAAGAAAGTTACAGGTCCGCGAAGTATGGAAGTTGTGTGAAATCTACATGCGACTATAATTCTGGTTCTAATCCAGATACAACAATGAAACTAATATCACTGACAACCTAATGAGTAGAGCTTTACGTTGACATGCAACATGGTGGGCTTCTAAGAATTTTCTCATTCATGATTACTGACATTAACTTTTGACGTTGAATATCTAAAAACATCCCACCTTCACTTTTTTTCAAAAGAATATATTGTATTGCTCCATTATGTTGCTATAAACATGGTAAATATCAAGACGACACTCCAAAAGCATCATTCCGAATGACCTATTTTGTCAGCATCAGCACAATATAAAAATGCACAAAGTAACACATTAATATCAAATACAAATTATTTTGTAGTGCTGCAATCGACCAAAAGAAAAATGCCATGCAACGGTTACTGAATAATTTGAGGAATGTTCAGGAGCGAACGATAAAAAATTGTCCCAATGTACTGCTAGGTGGAAAAAATTGCAGCAACTCTAGAAAGAAAATATCACAAAATCCAACAACGCTTTACCGAGCGGGGTGGCGCAGTGGTTAGACACTGGCCTCGCATTCTGGAGGACGACGGTTCAATCCCGCGTCCGGCCATCCTGATTTAGGTTTTCCGTGATTTCCCTAAATCACTCCAGGCAAATGCCGGGATGGTTCCTCTGAAAGGGCACGGCCGACTTCCTTCCCAGTCCTTCCCCAATCCGATGAGACCGATGACCATGCTGTCTGGTCTCGTTCCCCAAACCAACCAACCAACCAACCAACAACGCTTTCAGGTGTTGCCTCAGCTGTGCAAGATACTTGCAGAGATTATGTTGAGTCAAGATGAAATAGCATTAAACCTGGAAGTGGATTCTTTAATTACTAGCCTTCAGTTTTTAGGTGGATCCCCTGTGAATAAAAGGAGGCTCCAGTGTGACAAAAAGTGCCCAAAGAAAAAACTGATAAAGTTTTATTTATTATTATTTATATGGCACAACCGAAAAAAGAGTGTACAACCGGAAAAAGAGTGTAGCGTTTGTTTCATGCAATCCTGCACTTTAAGCATCTCCCTAAGGTGCATGTCCCTATTGTACAGATTTGACAAGACTGACAGGTTATCTGAACTGTTATATGTGAACTACATTGACAGAATTAAACACAACTGTCTGTTAACCACAGGCAGGGTGCTTCTAGAGACTAGAACAAAATCAACAGACAATTTCATTGAAGTGTCTGTATCATGTACACTGTAGCGCCTACGTCACTCACGTATCACTCAGTAGCAGTCACAGATCTTCAAAATCACTAAAAAATAACTGAAAGTAAATGAATATCTTGCTTGTGATTTTGTAGAGAACTGCTCTTTCTCCCCTCAGGATGAAGTATAGGGATCGCTCTGGAATAAATCACAGACTACAATTCGACAATTTGCAAATTACTGCAGAGATGCAAATACTAAAGAAATAGACCGTGTGTCATATGCAGAAATATCTGATTGCCTCCAGCATGATACAGTTTGTGCATATTCTTTCCAGCACAACTTAGTCAATTTATGAAAATGTCTCTTTCCGTCTCCAAAGCACATTAACCTCTTTTCAAATGGATTTGCTGTCCAATATAAACACAGAAATAATTTCATGAATATGTTCTACAATCAGAAAGGTTTTGAATGACTTTTCTGCTACAGAACATGGGATACGACCCCGTTATATGGTTGCAGGGGCTGTAACGAGATTAGCTACACTTCTCAGCCTCAAGTCACCTTATGAAAAAACCACGACAGTTGTTTCAGTGGTGCAAAGAAAATATTCATTTACGTGTTTTTGACTATACATTGATTTCCCATCATGATCAAGACTTAACAAAGCTGAAGCAACGATTCAAAAATAAAAGTGCGATTCTATGTACCCATAAGCTTCAGTGTGTAATTCCAATTAGCAGCGTACAAAGTGGTTCAAATGGCTCTAAGCATTATGGGATTAACATCTGAGGTCATCAGTCCCCTAGACGTTGAACTACTTAAACCTAACTAACCGCCGGCCATTGTGGCCAAGCGGTTCTAGGCGCTTCACTCCGGAACCGCGCTGTTGCTATGGTCGCAGGTTTTAATCCTGCCTCGGGCATGAATGTATATGATGTCCTTAGGTTAGTTAGGTTTAAGTGGTTCTAAGTCTAGGGGACTGATGACCTCAGATGTTAGGTCCCATAGCGCTCAAAGCCATTTTTAAACCTAACTAACCTAAGGACATCACACACATCCATGCCCGAGGCAGGATTTTTTTTATTGTTCTCATTTTGTTCGTTGCATTTGTTCGGTGGGGATGTCTCATGACACACGTTCAAGTTCAGTGTTGAGCCGTTGACTCAGTTTTTTTATTACAGAGGGCAGCTAACTCTCTGACCGAACACGCTGAGCTACCTTGCCCGCTATTCGAACCTGCGACCGTTATAGCAGCCGCGTGGTTCCGGACTGAAGCGCCTAGAACCGCTCGGCCACATTGGCCGGCAGCAGCGTACAGTAAAAGCAAAGACACACTCTGTTTCTCTAGTAAGCAGAGAAGAGTCAGTGATTGTTATGGGCAAAGAAATGCTATTAACAGACACACATGGATTTATTGTCTGTGCATATGGCAATCATTCGTGGGTTGCATAAGTATTACAAACATATGAAGAAACAGACGAAGTACAGGCCAGCTTCTTACATTCACTTGGACCATACCCATCATTCGTGCTTCCTGCCATACCAGACACTTGTGTTGTCAGAAGACATGGCATTTTGTAGTGTAACGACGTATAGGTTTGTTTATAAATGACTTTCGTTTATCATATGACCATGTGCAGACTTCGTCACCTACGTCAGTTACAACCCACTTCAAAAATGATTTATATTCTTATTTAAATTGTCACAGAATGGTTCTTGAACGAAACTGTAAAACATCAGTTGAGTCGTAAGCAAAGAATTTCGTCACTTGGGCCAATTGGTTTTCGTAAACTTTTCGATTTAAACTTCGTTTGTTTTCTCCTCAGAACTTATATTGATACACGTTATCTTGATTGAATTGAAATTAGAACCACACATTAAATAAACTTTTTAGATTCGAAGTTGCGATGACCACAATAATCTTGTCCAATATACTATTAATCAATTCACATACTTCTTCATAAATAATTCCTCAGAACACGTGTTTCAACTTTAGTAGTATACACCGTTTTATTAACTTTCTATATACAGACGTTCTGAACCTCAGGCTTAACAGATTCGGACTGACTTTTCAATAAGATTAAGATCTCTATGACGTCATTGTTATACAAAAAAGAGTATAAAACATTCTTTTTAATTTTTAGAAGCACGACGCAACAACTCGGTTCCAGGATCTTCTGTTGCTCCTCGGCTGTCGACCCGCGACGTATAGCGGCCAGCAATTTCCACTCTGGTCGCGGCAACGAAGATGCTGTCTCCGTTCGTTGCGCCGCCCTCTCCGTACATGAAACACACAAAAAAATACAAAACTTTTAGATAATTCATATCTATTACAAATAATAAGAAAAATATATAAACAAACTAAATTACACTTATAGTCACCTGCAAACTGGGCTGACACTGGTGGATGGGTGACGCTTCAATTTCGCGTCCCACTACATACCCCACCCACAAGCTCAGTTTGTCAGGTTTTAACCGATAAATAAAACTTTTCAATATACAATATTTAACTGTTAATACATTTCCCTCACATTTTACTTACCCTAGAGCCCTTGCTCTTAGATAGATTTAATCTTTTTAATACGATATTGTCGCGACTATTTGTCATTTACCCTTAATTGTGCCAGTGTGGTAATTCATAACCGAATATATGGAGATTATTCCTCTTCATTTAATAGTTGCTAGTAAGTAACAATTTAGTTCGTTCCTTCACGTGGTTACATTAGGACAGAGCGTTCAAATTGCGATAAATTAGTTTCAGTTTTATTCATTTACTAGAGTTACTCTTTCCTAAAATGTACATTACTAATTAGTTTCTCACAATAACTAATAGTACTACTTACTTTACTTCATTCTTTTCCCTAATACCTTATTTACGCCTGAGGTCAAGAAGAAATCAAGCAAAACTTTCTTTAGCATCTCGGCACGGCTTTCTTTGCCTTCGGACACCTTGTTGGGTAATGGCAATTTATTTAGGAGAAACATGCGAGAGAGCCCCGTTTGGTGTGTTCTATATTAACACTATTACAAACCTCTATTAAAGGCACTCTGCTATGTTCTCGTGAGCCCTATAGCTCTGGACGCCCATGGTCCCTAAAATTATTGACCATCCCCTTTGGTTCCTACTATCCGAGTAAACATAAAATATACAAAATTCCTCTTGACCTAATAACAAAATTTCTTCCATATAAATCCCCCTTTTGGTTATCTTCCTCTTTTTGAAGTACCAGTAGATTACTGTAGAACACTTGTTTAAGCTTTCTGTTATTTCTTTAAAATAACACGTAACTACCACGAAAACTTCACATGAATAAACTATGAACGCTCTTCCGTGTGTAACACATACTCAATATTAACTTGTTTAGGAATGAAGGGTTTCATTTGATCAACACTATATAATCCTTTAATTACACCTGATGAAGGTTCCATAAGAAGTAACGCTTTGGGATGTACAATCTTATGTACAACATATGGCCCTTCAAAGATAAAGAAGAATTTTCTACATTCCTTACTGATCTTCGAACTTTTAGGATGCGATCGTACTAGCACAAGATCTCCTACCTGAAATGAGGGTTCTATAGCATGTTGATTATGAATTTTAATTCTCCGTTCGGCATTTTTAATAATCTGTTCGCAAACTTTTTCGTCTGGGATGCATTGTTGGATCTCATTTGCTGGTGGCCAAGGTAGAGCAGCTAGTAAAGGCTCACCTATAATTCGTAGAGTAACATTTTTCTTTCCTTTACATAATACGGTAATCCACTAACTAGGCCTCGTATTAGATGACTTTCAATCATTGGGTCTCCAATTAATTTAGCACGGTTTAAATGCAATTTGAAATAATTCCTATAACCTCTCCACCGTTTAGAATATGTAGGAGGGTTTAACAACTCTAAAGTTAAGTGTTGTTGTTTTCCTCTTGACCAATAATGTTGTTTAAACTGTTTAACAAAATCATCCCAGTCTCTAAATTCATTTCTATGCAGTACTGCCCACTCCGCAGCTTCTGCTTCTAAATGTCCTATTACAAATTGAATCCGTTTTTCATTACTCCATTTAGGAGATAATGATGTTTCAAAAGATTTTATAAAGATTATAGGGTGAAGTTCGCCTCCTGGTTTGAATACAGGAAATCGACTTGCTACATTTGAATTTGTCGTTATATCATCCAGACATTCTGCGAGAGAAATAGTCGGATTTTGTTTAGATTGCGGAGACGGAGTTGCATCGGATTGGCTTGCCGTGATTTCTTTATTCATATTGTTGTCGTCCGAGCTAGCAAATTCGATGCGACTGTTGTCTCTGATTATGTTATTACCTCTGCTATCTGAAATGTTTTCGTTATTATCTAACTCCGATAACCGTTTAGTAATTTCCTGTATTCGCATTTCTGTATTGGAAACGCGATTAGCTAATATCGATTCTTCACTGTGTTCACGATGTGAACGCTCTGTACCTTCATGAATGTTATTATCTTTGGCAGTCTCAAGGTTACTGCATATTTCAGTAATCAAAAATTTCATGTTTTCGATTTCGGTATGGTCCTTTTCTACTTGATGAGTTAATGTCTCTAATTCTACATTATCTATTGAAGAAATCTCTACAGGTTTGGTAGAGACCTCTTTAATAGATTCTAATAATTCCCTACGCACAGTTTCTGTTTGCATAGAAAATTCATCTCGTAACATATCGTTATTTTTCTGTATTTCATTTACAACTAAGATATTGACACTATCTAGTCTCTCGGTTAAGTCAGTAATATCGTTTCGCATGCGAGCTTTTTCCTCGCGCGATTCCTGGATATGTTCTTCTAACCTTTTACAATTATCAGCAATCTTATTACTAAGTCCTGCTAATTTTTGCTGCATTTCACCTTTAGAAGACTCTATTTTATCACTTAATCTAGCAGTAGATTCTTCATTAGACTGTTTTAGTTCCTGTTTTAGTTCCTCTTTTAATCTAGCCATAGATTCTTCGTTAGACTGTTTTAATCTAGCCATGGATTCTTCGTTAGACTGTTTTAGTTCAGCTTTTAATCTAGCAGTAGATTCTTCGTTAGACTGTTTTAATCTAGCCATAGATTCTTCGTTAGACTGTTTTAATCTAGCCATGGATTCTTCGTTAGACTGTTTTAGTTCAGCTTTTAATCTAGCAGTAGATTCTTCGTTAGACTGTTTTAATCTAGCCATAGATTCTTCGTTAGACTGTTTTAGTTCAGCTAAAAAATCCCCGTTAGACTGTTTTAATTTAGCGATCGCCCTAAAAAGGGATCTCATGCTCCTATCGGACATAGACTGCTCTTCGTCTGACATTTCACTTCCCGACATTATTGTAAGATATTAACTAGTTACACACGCAGACTCGTAATTAACAATCCTGTAAAAGCACACTCCCTATGTACAACACTGCACTTCCAACTTGAAACAAACTCACCGGACACTAATATTGTAATTTGTAGTTCTCGATGATCAATATGCTGCAGAAGTAACAGCCGTCGATGAAGCCGCTGAGATGCTGCGACCCCGCTTCCGCAACCGGCAGGACGCTGAGTCGAACACCGGAGACGTCACTGGCTGCAACCACGCCCGGCACCGCCGTAGACAGGCGAAGCCCTCAGCAACACCTCTAATACCAGCCGGAGGAACGCCCTCCAGCTGACGTACTGGGCCTGTTAGTTTAGGGAAAAAAAAAGGTTGTCGGGGTTTGCAGCGTTCAGCTGCTGCCCAACAGATGCGCCTTCCCGTGGAATAACCGCGTGACCGTACTGCTTGGCTGCTCTCCGTCAGATGCCCACACCCGCGAAGTCGCCGCTAGCTGGTGAAGGCTCCACGAGAACTCGCGTTGACTTCCGAAGGACTCTTGATGCTTTGTTTCGTACCTGTGTGCCTTAGTTGCACACAAGTCCTGTTTATAAGGTCGCCACGGTGTAGTGTAACGACGTATAGGTTTGTTTATAAATGACTTTCGTTTATCATATGACCATGTGCAGACTTCGTCACCTACGTCAGTTACAACCCACTTCAAAAATGATTTATATTCTTATTTAAATTGTCACAGAATGGTTCTTGAACGAAACTGTAAAACATCAGTTGAGTCGTAAGCAAAGAATTTCGTCACTTGGGCCAATTGGTTTTCGTAAACTTTTCGATTTAAACTTCGTTTGTTTTCTCCTCAGAACTTATATTGATACACGTTATCTTGATTGAATTGAAATTAGAACCACACATTAAATAAACTTTTTAGATTCGAAGTTGCGATGACCACAATAATCTTGTCCAATATACTATTAATCAATTCACATACTTCTTCATAAATAATTCCTCAGAACACGTGTTTCAACTTTAGTAGTATACACCGTTTTATTAACTTTCTATATACAGACGTTCTGAACCTCAGGCTTAACAGATTCGGACTGACTTTTCAATAAGATTAAGATCTCTATGACGTCATTGTTATACAAAAAAGAGTATAAAACATTCTTTTTAATTTTTAGAAGCACGACGCAACAACTCGGTTCCAGGATCTTCTGTTGCTCCTCGGCTGTCGACCCGCGACGTATAGCGGCCAGCAATTTCCACTCTGGTCGCGGCAACGAAGATGCTGTCTCCGTTCGTTGCGCCGCCCTCTCCGTACATGAAACACACAAAAAAATACAAAACTTTTAGATAATTCATATCTATTACAAATAATAAGAAAAATATATAAACAAACTAAATTACACTTATAGTCACCTGCAAACTGGGCTGACACTGGTGGATGGGTGACGCTTCAATTTCGCGTCCCACTACAATTTTCACAATTTTGGATCCAGTGACGCCAACTAGAAGGACATACTGTCTCTGCATCAGATCTGGTGAACGTTAACGATTTAATTGAAGGCACGTGAAACAAAATGTAACCACTTTTTATTGGCTTTTCCACTGAATCTACACAGCGAATGGTTCGTAATACCACTACAATAATATAAACCATATTCTTGTGCAATATTATTTATGAACTGTACTTTTTAATAATTTGTGTTTCATATAAATTTGCTATCGTCTACATTTTGATAGAGTACGGAAGCTGACAAAATAAACTTTTCGGCGTGAAATCTTTGGTGTGCCATCTTGATGTTTAACATGTTTACACTAGCATATTGGAGCAATTGAGTATATTTAAAAAAAATGGAAGTTTGGGCGTTTCAGATATTCAAGGTCGAAGGACAAAGTCAGTGACTTGAATGCGAAAATTCTTAGAAACCCACCATATTGCATACCAATGTAACGCTCTACTCATTAGCTTTCAGTGATAAAAATTTAACTGCTGTATCTAGATTGGCGCCACAGTAATACTCATTTATGTTGAGACAAAGGGATGTAAATTTCCCACAGTTTCTTCACTTTGCAGACCTGTAATTTACTTCGTAATTGTCGTATACTTTTGGAGATTGGTAGTTGTCGATCTCTTATCTGGATCACTGGATGCAACAAATTTGAAAGAAGTCTGAGATGGTCAGGTTTAAAACTTCACTCTTCTGCTTCTAACTGATATGGACTACCCATGTGGTATCAGTACAGTTCTGGCTATGAAATCGGTCACCCAGGTCCTTTCTGGTCGCTGGACAGTATGCGAAGTGTTATCAATTGGCCTTGACCTCATTGTACTATTTTTCATTCAAAGATGAAGTCTATGTGCAACATCCAACGACCCAAGGGGACTTAAAACATCATATTGTTGACGCATGTGCGATGATACCGAAGGAACCTACCAGTCTTTCCAGAAGCCCTTCCACCAGCGACTAAAAATCTGTATTTTCGTAGCCGGTGGGTGTTTAGAACACTTGATGGCATAAATGGAATTTTATGGAAGTGTTTATTACCCAATCCCTTTATGATTTCCTTTTGTTGTTTTTTGTAATTTTTCAGTGTACATCTTGACCTTAAACTCAAGACGCGAATTGATTTTTAACAATCTTCGTAGCACAGCTCGCTGTGTTACAAATGCAGTGAAACTTTGACATGGCTCCGGCAGGAAGACTAACAGATCTGTTACTGTAGTTAACTGGTAAATCGCCTGTAGACGCCACGTGTGCTTTTCACTTGTTGTTCGGGTCCAGTCACATGTATCCAAGTATACTATCTATTTCAAATTTAATTTTTCTCCACTATTCAGCTTACAACGTGTGATCAAAAAGCAATGAGAATATTTTAATTTCGCAGGCTTTAAGCATCCGATTTTCATTTTTTAACTTGTTGGTACATATGTCCCTGATGTATGTTTACGTCTTCAGCTGTTTTAAATATTTAGTCTATTGTTGACAGTCGAAAAGGTTAACGTGTTTTCGAGTGCTTGGAGAGTTTTTATTCCGAAAGTAATGAATCAAAGAATTTGCAATACATTTTGCTTTAAAAACGCAATAACGTGCAGTATCGTGTTCGAAATGGTGACTGTGAGTTATGGCGAGTCTACTATGAGTAAGAAAAGAGTTTACAAATGCTATAGACGTTTCAAAGTGCGTCGAGAAGATCAACATCAGAAAAGTTGCTGATGAAGTCGGCACATCCTTTGCCTCATGCCAAGTAGTTTTCCGATTGTTTTGGGCCTGAACCGTGTAGCAGCAAGTTTCTTCTGAAACTGTTGAACATCGACCATAAACGACGTCGGGCAGACGTCGCTGAGGAATTGCTGAATGAAGTTGACTGTGGTCCAGCACTTGTAAAGAACAGGTAACGAAAAATGGGTATACGGGTATGACGTCGAGACCAAGGCCCAGTCGTCCCAATGGAAACTGCCTGAAGAGCCAAGACAGAAAAAAATTCGACAAGTTCGATCAACGTTCGTCTCACTGTTCTCTACGATTACAGTAGGATAGTGGATCAGAAATTCCTGACTTACAGTCGTACGGTCAGTAAGGAAAACTATCAGGAAGTTATGTGATGTTCGCGTGAAGCAATTCGTGTGATACTACCAGAATTGTGGCAAAACCACCCGCAAAAATTGCGTGACGATAATGCTTTCTCTCACACCTCAATGCTTTATCGTGATGTTTGGGCATAAAACAAAACTGTTGTGTTGTCTCAGCCACCGTATTCGCCGGACATGGCGCCCTGTAACTTCTGTCTATTCCCGAGGCTGAAGAGAACCATGAAAGGTCGTCGTTTTGCCATCACTGATGAGATAACGAAAGGAATCGCGGAACGTGCTGCAAAAAGGGAATTGCGGAAGTGCTTCCAAGATTGGAAAAAGTGCTGGCACAAATTTGTTATATCTGGCGGGATTACTTTGAAGGGGACAAAGCCGTTGTAGGCGAATAAATAACGATTCCTTAAGAAAAACAAAAATTCCCGTTACTTTTTGATTACAGCTCCTATTACAGTACTTTCTTAGCAGGAGTGCCACCCTAACTTGGCGCGACTGTTCCACTTAACACGAACTTCCATATAAAAGAGCAATAAGTACAAAACAGGAAAATCTTCAGTTCTAAAAATTGTAATTTCCCCGACACTAATAACCAGATCTTGAATAGTGAAACGTTGTTGAATTCGTCTCTTTTATAGCAACGGTGCCTGCAGCAGAAATTATTATAGTTTCATTTGAAAAAGAACGTAGTTGATACCGACATCTCCGTAACGTAGCTATGAAAAGAGACTATACGTCGTTTTGTGAGGAGTTTCTTACAATCGATCTGAGTAAAAGTAGAATTATGATATCCTAAACGATTCAGGAAATGTCGGAGGTGAACAGCTTAGCACTCTGTGTGATGTGTGAGTTATCTTAAAACTGAGAAATAGTCGTCAGTGTCATACTATGAACTTGCAAATAGAAATGAACTCATTAACGTTATAAAATACGCTTATCATAAAATTATTCATCTAGTTGAATCAGGGCAACCTGTTCTTCTACAAATAACGAAAACAATACAACCCCTGTCAACTCACTAAAGGTATTATTTAGTTTGTAGCAATGTGTTAAATTCGCTGAATTTACTTTGCATCTTATGAATGATTTTGTCGAATTGAGAGGGGATGAATTAGCAGGATAAGAAAAATTCCTACAAATTTCTAGTCTGTGCGGTTCACGAGTTAGTCTTTGTTTGTGAAACGGTAAGAAAGAAGCTTCTTCGTAAGACAAAATGATTGAAAAAAAAATGCAATTCCTATCAATAATCGTTCGTGTGGCACAGAGGAAGAACTTCGTTGTGATTCAGAAGATAGCGAACGCTGAATGCTGGTGTGGCAGTCCTAAATAAATGTTCGTCGCACCTGTTAGATGGGAATGCTGCCATTTACTAAAGAAATAATGAAATGTATGTATTAACCGTAGATTACCAAGGAGGGAAAAAATAAAATTACTACTAAACCATCGTACAGCTTACAACTGCACATTTTATTCAAAGGAAGTCATAATTTATAGGTTATGCATTAAGTAATTACCAATATTAGATCTCCAGTGGTATATTACACACCAGTTTCAGTATAAAACGTCCCGTTTCATGACCTACTGTAATCGTAAATTTTACGAGGGTTTAGTAATCTCTGGTTAAAGACAAGTAGAGTACCAAGTCCTGATAAAATATGTTTTTTTTAAACACAGTATCATATGTGGAGTTGAAGGAGAGTAAACTGTATGCATACATTTTAAAATTTATTTATTTTTGCCATTCATTCGTTACTACATCTTAAAATTGTCAATAAATAAATAATAAATAAAAAATTTAATAAATTAATATATAAATAAATTGTATGTACCTTGCTTTCAACTGCTATCAGATATGTTGAAAATAACAGTAATTTCCGATCACATGTGTCAGGGTGTGCAATGTTGTTTTAGGCAGTCAATAAGCACGTGATAAAACTATATTGCAGATGAAGTCATTCTCTATTGGAAGAGCTGCATCCTTACGGTACGAAACGATCATACCGCTCTTGTCCAATAACGATATTTTTGCGGGGAAACTAGAGAGCATCACATGAGTAGTGATCTTCAATTGATATTCACTCGTCTTATTTCTTACTCAACATTCAGTAAGCAATAATTTTACGGTAAAAATATCGGAAGCGATTTTCCCTAAGCGAAATATCATAAGGATGATGTTTGTGGACTAACGATGACCCTGAAAGTCGGATTCACATGAAAATAGTAATCAAAGGAAATCATCATTGTGTCACAGCTAGCAGCGGACTAGAAAGAAGAGGAATTGATATTTGTCGCTAGACAGTGGCAGAGTTTACCGGAAGGCATTTCGTCGTACAGTCCAGATGGGACTTATGGTGACCCGCTGTAAATCTTTATCGTAAACGTCGTTTTTGCATACTACTGTGGGAAGCGCCACGTCATCATGGGTAGCTGTTCGTAGTCAGGTATAATGAGGACATGGGAAAAGGAACAGGAGCGGATTCGGCAGCATACGGGCGCAAGCAGGTCCGGCGACCGACTACCTACGGGCGACGGGCTGGCTAGCCGACCAGCCGGAAGACACGACCTGCCCTCGGTACGCCAGCTCGTGTGCGTCATCGATGGAACGGAAAGCGGCGCCGCGACTGCTCCAGTCGCCACCACCTCCACCACCACTGCTCATCCAGCCCCCGCCGCCTCCACCACCACCCCCGCTGCTCCAGTCGCCACCGCCTCCAGACGGACCACCTCCACCGTGACCACCTGGAATTAAAAAACAAATGATGATGCCTGTTAGAATGACTTACGCTGTCGACTAGATTCAGTTCATTGTACGTTAACTCATGAACTTACAGCAACGTGATAAAACTCGCGGGATACCGATATGAACATACGCAGTCGTAGGTAGTATCGCGTATGCAAGGTTTAAAAGGGCAGTCCCATCGACGGCGTTGTTATTTGTACTCAAGTACTTCATGTGAAACATTCCCGACGTGTTAGTGGTCGCACGCCGTGGAACTGCGGTTGGAGCTAGAAGCATGGGACGTTCCATTTCGGAAATCTTTAGGGTATTCAATATTCCGAGACCCACAGCGTCAAGAATGTGTAGAGGATACCAAATTTCAGTCACGACCTCGGAAAACGCAGTGCCTGACGGCCTTCACTTGACGACTGAGAGCAGCGGCAATTGCGTAGAGTTTTCAGTGCTAACAGACAAGCAATACTACGTGAAAAACCGCAGAAATGAATGTGACCGTGCGACGAACGTATCCGTTAGAACAGTGCGGGGAAATTTTGTGATAAAGGGCTACGGCAGCAGAGTACCGACACGAGAGCCGTTTCTAAGAGCACGACATCGCCTGCACCGCCTTTCCTGGGCTCGTGGACGTATCAGTCGGAACCTAGGTGACCAGAAAAACGTGGCCTGGTCGGTTGAGTTGGTAAGAGCCGATGGTAAAGTTCGAGTTTGGTGCAGACCCCATACACCCATGGACCTAAGTTGTGAACAAGGCATTGTGCTTCATAATGGTGTGGGCTGTCTTTACATGGAGTGGATTGGGTCCTCTGGTCCAACTGAACCGACAGTAGTCTGGAAATGGCTATATTCGGCTTCTTGGAAACCATTTTCAGCCATTCATGAACTTCATATTTTATGGATGACAATCTGCCATGTCATCGGGTCGCAATTGTCACGATTGGCTTCAAGAACATTCTGGACAATTTGAGCGAATGATTTGACGATCTACAACCCAGTATGAACAGCATCGATCATTTATGGGACATAATCGAGAGGTCAAATGCTGCACCGGCAGCTCTTCCGCGATTGTGGACTGCAATAGAGGCAGCATGGCTCTAATTTATTAAGCCAACACAGTTGGGCGGAGAAGTACCAGGTGGTTTTAATTGAAATGCAGCTATTCACAGTGGTCCATTGTGGGCTAAATTAATTGTACTGAAGTGAAACTTGGTAGATATTCTAATGTGATAATGCGGAAGCGATTTACGACGAAAAAAAATTTGTTCCAATTTTGGCCACCAAGTGCAAATCCGGCGCTGTGAATGACGTGTAGAAAGACGAATAGAAATGTTTTCGTATGTAATGGATTAGGAACGGCACATGGGCAGAAAAGGTCCAACAAGTGAGAAAAGTATAATGTCGATTTTATTTTTAATCGCCACTTGCACAGTTTATTCAATATGAGCACCGGAAACGTCGACGAGCTGCTGTACAGCGCCGGATTTGCACGTGGTGGCCAAAATTGGAAGTAATTCACTCACACAATATCTACCAAATTTCGCTGCCGTACGACAATTACAGCCCACAGTGGACCTGCGTGGGTACGTGCACTTTAATTATAAGTATATCCACGCAGTACAATGTAGCATAAGGCTGCCACCTAAAGTAAGCCTGCGTAACTTATAAATGTGCTCGTAAAAGTATGAAATTAGATCACAAGACAATAATTAATTACGCTTTGAAAATATTAAATAACCTTCTTGTAAATAAACTGTATGTGCTTTATAAATTAATGACCTATAAAACATGCTGGAAAGAAATCATGTGTAGGCATTTTTCCCATGGCAAGTCATCAATATAATCGTATTTTCGATCAAATCTTTTACATTTTTTTTTGGTCTATGCGTTTCTCTTTTCGAATTTTACTGTTTTGTGACATGAAATCTGATTATTTGCAATTTTACTTTCCATAGCATTTCCTCTATTCATAGTTTATACTTGCTTAAAAGAAAGCTGATACGAAGTATCAGTACTGGTCGCAAAGTTGCAACAGTTACGATCATACTGAAATTTGAACTGCGTGAATGAAACGTAGCAGTTCCAAGGACGGTAAAACCGATAGAGCCACGGAGAGCGGCGTGCGCTGTTGGCACGTCGGTCGGTCTCGATTGCCCCGTATGAGGCCAAAAGGGCGGAACTTTGCTTTTGATGGACTCAACTGGGTTTAATTTTGTTTTATGTTCCCATGCCTAGGTCCCAATTAGCGCTTATCTTTGAACCTCTGTACGACCCTGTCCTCACTTCCCTCTACTATATTTCATGTAACTTGATAAATACAGTTTATAAACGCATTCAATATCACTGACGTTTTGGAAACCCACCAACAGTGTCCCGTATTAGCAGAACATGTGCTTGAAACACTGTTTTCCGGAGGGCGGAGTATGCGCTTGTGGGAGAAGCATCAATAACAAAAATGTATAATCTTTTATACAAATGACATTCGAAACACTTAGTGGTATATTTCCGGGTGTTAACCAAGTTGTTGATTCCAGTTTTATACCCAATATGTTGACGACCAGTCGCACCATCACGAGGAGATGCGAGCTGAATACTCACTGCTCGGACTCCAACCAGTCTGTTGGATCCGTGCCACTGTATGGCAGAGTTTTATTACCTCCGGCCGCTACGCCGTTTGACGGGCATGAAGTCGTACTCGGCTATAAACATAAACGCAACGCCAGCAATAATTATCAGTCAGGTTGGAGTCCAGGCAACGAGTACGTATTATACCTCTCCTCAACTGAAAAAAGACGGTAATGCGATCGATGAAATATAGTGCATAAATACGGAATCAACAACTCAAAAACTTGAAAGCATATAATAAAATCTGTGATACAACGTAGCAAGTGTTTTTGTGAGTTCGCGTAGTTGTAATGGTCCTCTAGCCATCGCTTCGACTGGGAATCCACTCTTGAGAAGTGCCCCTACCTTAACCCTCCTTCTCTCTCCTAACAACAATCTCAACAGTATTCATTACCAGTGCTCATCATAGTCGTGTTTTTGGTGTTCTAATTTCTATTTGATAAGCTCATTAAGAAGGGGATGGCCCAACCCGACATGTTGAAACCTGCTCTGAAATTTTTCACAGGGGAAGAGTATACGGAAAGAAATGCACTATCAAAATTGTAGCTGCTAAGTCGCACTACACGTACTTAAAAAAAAGAGTATTAAAGTTACTCATTTTTACCGCACGAAGAACTGTTTACAACGGCGGTTTGTGCAGCCCTTCCTGCCTAGCGCCGCATAAGAGAAGCAGCCGTAACAAAGAGGACACTGCGCCGCGTAGTGCGAAGTCCAGGATGCACATATGCGAAATTTAAGCACTTAAACCATACGAATAATGTCTCAAATCGTTGATATTTGGAATAACGTGCAGTTCGTACCTCTAGTTAAACTGTTACAGATGTAATTGTTACAAAAGTGAATACCAGAGGAAAGAAAATCAATGCAGCTCATGATGTTACGTTACAGGCGACTTCAGTCGATCGGGACTAATTTTATCGTGTTAAATATTCTATAGCAATTCCTGCAACACATTTCTTATGATGCTTTTGAATAACGTACATTTTCCTAACAATGAAACAGTTCCTTGTTTATTGGTCAAAAAATGTGAAGTGTGTGTTGGATGCAGAAAGCAAACATTTTTGTTACACCAGGTACATGCGATAAAAAAGAATAAGTGCATTCAAGCAATTCACAGTAGTTACTAGTTTTATTTACACAGGACTGGACTGTAGTAAAAACTGCTTTTGGCCATTGTTCTGCATACTGTGAGAGTACTAGGCATAACTGATCAAATTTGTAAAATGTGG
The DNA here is from genome assembly GCF_023864275.1 of Schistocerca cancellata. Classification (NCBI taxonomy): domain Eukaryota; kingdom Metazoa; phylum Arthropoda; class Insecta; order Orthoptera; family Acrididae; genus Schistocerca; species Schistocerca cancellata. The sequence goes on along the minus strand of NC_064628.1, from coordinate 109,613,146 downwards.
TAAAGCAAACTGACATTGCAGAAATGACTGAAGTTAAACAATGCTGCTTGGTAAAACTGAACTGGCAAGGAGCTAATGGCAATTACATTGCTCTACAACTTTGTGTTAAAAATTTTTTTATGGACAGGGTGAATGAATTAAATAGATAGGGGAAGTTTGATTGGTGACTTGTACTGCACAGTTAATCTGCATTAGTTCCTCAGCATTGGGCTTACTCTACCTTACAAAATACTCTTAATCCTTACAATCATCTATTTACTAAGGAAAATCACCAAGCAGCCGTAGAGTGAGTCCACAACAGTGAGTCTGACTTCCCTCTTGTTAGCTCTAGAGACTGTTAGTTCCCGCAGAAGAGCCTAATAAGTATCCCTCTTTAACTTGGCCAAGCTCCAAGGTATAATGAGGAACTGCCGGAAGTAATGTCTGGAGAAAGGATGCTTATGACTCCGCGACTAACTGTAGCCGTTTCATAAGATTTAGTGCTCGTAAACAAACGGATTTTACAGCCGTGCCAGCATTACAATGGTGAAGCTTCTGTCCAAGGAATTGCTTAAATTATGACTGAAAACAATCGCCTACTGTATCTTCATTATTCACGCTTAGGAAAAATTAAATGGCACAAGTTCATTGTGTAATAATAAGCGTTGCCTTTGTCCAAACTAATGCATAACAGTTTTGTACCAAGAGATAAATAAGATTACTTCACTGTGTAATAATTAAGCCGTTGTATCTTTCGCGATACAAAATGTTATAGCTGATGTATCTCACTGTGTTGGATTTTAATGTAATGTACTTCAGTTATTCGATTAAATAAGCGATCGACGATAGAGAGGCAACTGCTTCCACTCACTCTCTCAAGTTATTATCCTGCGCAGTAAGAAAAATGCGAAAGATGCAGATCTACACAAAATTTGTAGCTACGTTCGGATAATTTCTGTAAGTGGTACATACATCAAATTATTTGCCGTATGTCTAATATTGCCGCCTTAAGGGAAAAGCAGTCGACGTATTTGTTATTTGCCGGCCGCGGTGGTCTCGCGGTTCTAGGCGCGCAGTCCGGAACCGCGCAACTGCTACGATCGCAGGTTCGAATCCTGCCTCGGGCATGGATGTGTGTGATGTCCTTAGGTTATTTAGGTTTAAGTAGTTCTAAGTTCTAGGGGACTGATGACCACAGCTGTTAAGTCCCATAGTGCTCAGAGCCATTTGAACCCTATTTGTTATTTATCAAATGACTTCTACACAAAGTTACGCTAAATTCAATGGAGTAGTTCAACCCGCATTTTGTGTACGAATGTCTGATTGCTTCTCTTGATGACATATAAACCCAGCCGCCTCCATTCACCATGGTCATGGTAGTTGTCACTGAGGCAGAGCAATCGTACCTCATCGTGGCCTTTCACTAGCAATGCATTTTAATTGCATTTACTATAGTTTTAATCCAGTCTTCTGAACGCATGTACATAAATGTAAGAAATGACACAAGTGCATTACAAACTTTTTCCGTAAGTTAATGTTCTTCATTCGTGAACAGTGCCTGTTTCTCGCTTTATCCGGTCAGGTATGCTATTTTTAACATGAAGAAGTATTTGATCAAAAGTATACAGTCATCTATTAGTGTACACGAGGTGTATCTAAACTTCGGCTGTATGATGGCTTGAACTCCTCTGGGAACACTTTCAATGAGGAATCGGAATGTAACTTTTCAGATTTTCCCGACGGATCTATGAAATACTCCTCTCGAGTTTGCCATCGAAACATATGATGTAAATCCAACAATATTTCGTCATTACAACTGTCCAACATCTACCGACGGTGGTAACTTCTGTTGTCACTGCTACAAGGCGCGACTGATGTTGGGCGCGCGGTGGCGTCGAAATTTATCAGTCCGGGAGCAGGCAATACGTGTGCAGTGGAAGACGCTCGCAGTTGGAGGAAAAGCGACGCTCGTTGTATCTCCTGCTATTAGCTATAGAAAGGCCTTCCGCGCATGTGCTGTGGGCAGTTACTGTGCTGCTGGACGTTCCTCTGCTTAGCATCTGAATTTAACCTCGGAAGTGCGCTATGTCTAGTCATGATTCTAAAGTCCTTGTTCTTTTGTCATCCACTGCTGGATTTCAAGCGGTGCTTTACTTAATACCTGCATCTGTGTTGATAAAATTTGCCGTAAGATATGTGTGGCCTCCTTAAAAACATAGTCCCAGAAAGACGACGCTGAGGATAAAACTTCGATCTTCTCGAATGCGATGTCCCATGACAAGTCAATGCTCCGCTACCGCTGATTTATCAGGTTGCTCCAGGCGTGTATGATGATGTTCAGCACAACATTCTTGCACGGTTCGGAATTTCTGCGAAATATGAGATCCCACATTGGAGCATGGGATCTTATATACGCCATGTTTCGTACGGCCTATAGTAACACGTCGAGAGAATTTGATATTTCATTGAATTTTTTGTCTTACGGCGCGTGTGCGAAAGAGGTGAAAGTGGTCAACGCGGTGGAAACGTTTACTTTTGTTTAAAGCTGGTAATTGCCAGTTGTTTACTTCGCATATGATTTGAAATGTAATACATATTTGTGTTATTACCTTCGATCTGTTGAGATTGTGCAGAACCTGATCAATACTAAATCGTCGATCGCCGCAGCTGCGGAGACCCGGGATCGACTTTGCCGAGATTCAGAAGAAGAATTCTTCCTCCAGTGAATCTCTTTTACTGGAGATACAAAATAATAATAATAATAATAATTATTATTATTTTCAGAGATTCTTAAGATTTTTGTTAGCCGCACGTGGCAGCCGCGTGGTCTTGGGGGCCTTGTCACGGTCCGCGCGGCTCCCCCCGTCGGAGGTACGAGTCTACCAAAATGCGGTAAGAACGCCGTTGAAATGGGTGCCCCACATCTTCATTCATGTCCCTGCTTTGAACTTGCTTAGGACGGAATGCATGGCCTATCTATCAGTACAGTCGTTCTGTTTGAACAACATTCTGAGGTGTATCTCTCCTGGCAGACTGACGCTATCTATGTACCAAAGTGCGTAAGATACTATCACGTTGTACAGAATAATAACAGCTTGTGGATTGCAAATGTAACTCTGTGTGAGTTGGTTTGCGGTAGACACTATGTCCCAGAGACTGTCGACTTTTCTTCTATTCACGGCATCCTGAAATGGTAAGATACCATCTTTTCCCACACCCATGATGAACTGTATATTCGAATGGAGCGAGTTCAAATGACTGAGAAATATGAGTGATGTGTCTGTTCCATGTGACCATGCCGTACATGTATCTTCTACATACCGCCAGAAGCAGGAAGGTTGGAGACTTGCCATTTGCAATGCTTTCTCCACAAAGTCTCCCATAAAATACTTGCCCACCATGGGCAACTCGCCTGTCACATCCTCTCTTAGCTTTCAATAAACAGGATCGTCGAGCAGCGTTTCTATCTTATTGTTGTATTCAGCTCGTGAATGAACGATGTTGGCGTTCCCCTTGTCTGCTCTCAAATTTCGCAGGGCATTCCTTTCTGATGAACTGATATTAAACTTTTTTGGCTATCACCACCTGGAGACGTCGGACAGTTGAGTAGACGAAATGTTGTGGGATTTACACAATACGATCCCACAGCAAATACGAGAGGAGTATTCACAGGAATCTGAATGTTTGTGGAGGAATGGCAGTCCATTTTTGCTGAAGTACAGTGTAAGTAGGCTGTTTATGTTTTCTTATTGGCAACGTTACGTAGCGCTCTGTATGAAAATCACTGGCTGTGCTGTGTGCAGTCTGTGGCTAGTTTGCGTTGTTGTCTGCCATTGTAGTGTTGGGCAGCTGGATGTGAACAGCGCGTAGCGTTGCGCAGTTGGAGGTGAGCCGCCAGCAGTGGTGGATGTGGGGAGAGAAATGGCGGAAATTTGTAAGATTGGATGGCATGAACTGCTATATATATTATGATTATTAAGGTAAATACATTTGTGAAAGGTATAGGTTAATGTTAGTCAGGGCCATTCTTTTGTAGGGATTTTTGAAAGTCAGATTGCGTTGCGCTAAAAATATTGTGTCACTTTAGTGAATGTTTGAGTACGTTCAGTTTTGCTCAGCTGTTTGAAAAGCAAATAGTGTAAGAGGTTTATCAGCACAGTAATTCAGAAATTGTTCTAAGGGGACGTTTCAACAGTAGGATCTCGCTAATCCGACCGCGGGTGGTCCGAGTGCCCGCTTTGTCCATCCATCCCATCTCCGATGTTTGTTTACGAACACGGGGCCACTGCTACAGACAGTTCTGTACTTGTCGGTGACTCAACATCTTTGATACGTATCATTAGGTAGTTCACCGTTGCTAGGTGTGATAGATCGATCAGCTTTAGTATGAAATAGTTTGTGCCTGTCTCGATCAATATCTGTTGTTGTGCAGGCATTTGTTTTATAAATTAGTGACAGTGCTCTTCTTACATATTGGAGTGTATGAAACTAAATTGTGGCACCAACTAAACGAAAACTGTGACGCTACCTTTACAACCGGACATTTAGTGGAAATGGAAATGAGCGTTTGGGGTCATTGGCTGGGAGGATCCTTGCGGAGCAGGTCCGGCCGCCTTGGTGCAGGTCTTATTATATTCGACGCCACATTGGGCGACCTGCGTGCCGGATGGGGATGAAATGATGATGAAGACAGCACAACATCCAGTCCTTCAGCGTAGAAAATCTTCGACCCAGCCAAGAATCGAACCCAGACCCGTAGGACGGCAATCCGTCAAACTGACCACTGAGCTATCTGGGCGGACCGGACATTTAGTACAGTGACATAAATGAGTGGACCAGAACAGCTGACATTGACTGCACAACGGAAGCAGAATTAACTGACGATCAGATCGTTGACGCTGTAACTCGAACAACCAGTGACAACGAGAAATGGGATGACGAGAACGAAGACAATGGACCTACTGCCCCAGTATCATATACAGATGGTAAAATGCATTTGATATAGCCTTTTAATACATAGAACTAAGCTCTACGTCTACCCAAGTACATATTTTATGGGATAGGAAATAGCAGAACATAGTGACAAAATCAAGTTCATCGTCTTTTAAGCAAAAGAACATTACCAAGTTTCTTCGTCTTGCTTAAGAACAGTTTTGTACCGTGTGATTTCTGATGTTATAGTGATATTGAATTTTTTTTTTTGTTTACTGCGACCCGACACGAATTTCTCTCCTGTGTCAACTTCATCATCAAGAGTGGCACTTGCCACCTACATCCTCAATTACTTGCTGGATGTATTCCTGTCTCTGTCTTTGTTTACAGTTTTTACCATGTACACCTCCCTCTAGTACCATGGAAGTTATTCGTTGATGCCTGTTTTTGATGCTCTCCTTGCTCCGTCCATCATTTGTTATTTTGCTTCCTAGGTAGCAGAATTATTCAACTTGAGGTACTTCGAGACCATTAGTCCTAATGTTAAATTTATCGCTGTTCTCATTTCTGCTACTGCTCAGTACTTTCGCCTTTCTTCGATTTACTCTCAATTCGTGTTCTAACTCATCTCAAAGGTGTTCCACTGGGTTCAGATCGCGACTCTGGGCAAGCCAGAGCATTTCACGAACGTTAATTTCCAAAAACCGCTGCTTCACCGACGCTGCTGTATGACAGTGTGCATTGTGATGGTGGTACAAACAATCGTCGTCTTCGAACTGTTTCTTTACTGTATGCTATGCTGTACAATATTTTAAAATCCTTCCTCGTTTAGCGTTTTCTTAAGCGCAACAAGAGGAGTACACCATAACCACGAAAAACCTCTTCGTAACGTAACACCACCTCCTCCGTAGTTTACTGTTGGGACTGCAAGCGATAGTGCGTAACGTTCTCCATCGGATTGTCGCAAGTTATAGCGTCATTCCTCCCTCCAAATCACTCTTTCCACGTTCATCCATTGTCCAGTGCCGTCACTCTTTGCACCTTCTCAAGCGTCACTCGGTACTGACTCTAGAACTTTGTGACTAATGAGGAGCTTCTCGACCTTAGTTCTGCTGATAGCAAGTGACTTTTTACAACCCTACCGCAGTACTCGATGGCCCCTGTCCGTCAGTTCATGAGGCGTATCTGGTCCTGATTTAGCAATAGTCGTTCCTTCGAGTTGCTACTTCACCGTCACTTCACCAACAGTCGACTTGAGTAGCTTTAGATCGGTTGAAATGTCCCTGAGGGATATTTTGCTCAGGTGACATCCAGTGACCAAATCACTTTCGAAGTCACTGAGCTCTTCTAACCAACCCATGATGCTGTTACTACTTCCCGCCTCCTTTCATACTGGCTGGTGCGCTTCTGGTCGTGAGTTCGCATTACATGGGGTGTCCGGATACATTTGATCGGACAGTGCAGCTTCAGATGATTTAACTAATTTAGCTCTAATAGATCGTAGACTAGCAACTTACTTCCGGAAGTAACAGTCCTATTACTTCGTTTGTTTAAGGGCAGTTCTGCTGGTTTAATTAAAGGGTTCCATTGTCTCAATCCGGCGTTGTGGAAGTGACATGTAGCAATATGTAGGTAATACAAGACCATGTTTTAAATCAAAAGGTAGTCCTGTTTTCCCCCTCGACTGTATTATTGTCACAATAATTTTCATTATAATATATCTAAAGTGGAAAAAGAAGTTGTCTTTTAATAAATTAGTGATTGTGACACCGTGTATGAAGACCTCGTTTTAAATCCACAATAAGTTTTTCTGCATACATATTGCTATAAGAAATAAGTGTGGGGAACATATTGAGCTGGAGACAAAATATCGCAAGGGGCTGGAAGAAATTTGTAAGCTCGCTACGACTGACAAAAATGCCGCTACTCACCGCCACCGTGGGAGTCTGCGTTCAGCACGATGACGTGCTTGTCGCTGGCGCCGCCCCCGCCGCCGCCGACTTTGGACCCCAGCAGTTTCTTGACGAGCTGTATTTTGCTGATCAGTAGCGCAAGCGAGCCTATGAGCAACGCCTTAATGGCTTTCAACTTGATTATTGTCAGCACCATCGGCATAACCATCATCATCTTTCCCATCATCATCATGCAAATCATCATCATCATCTTCTTCATTCCCTTCTTGTCACCCTTTCCTTTTTTCTTCCGGGCAGACCCTGTAAAAGAGAAACCAGAGGTACAGTATTCGTGTCATTTTATTCCTTTTCTACAGTCTTCTAGTTAATTTACGAGACATATTAAATGGTCGTTTCGCTTTAAATCGGTCCGTGCACATTTTAACAGACATTAATTAGCTGGGGGCTGGAAGAAATTTGTAAGCTCGCTACGACTGACAAAAATACTGCAAAATCTCTTAAAAAGGAGGGCACACAGAAACAGCAGTCAACGAAAAACACGAGATTTTAGTGAGTTCCAGGAGAAAAATAAACTGCGGATGGAAATACGTGTCCGAAAGTGTCATCCACCGAGGCAACAGTGCAGCGCATTCATAGGAGACTAGGCCGTCTACTTAGCAGCTAGCTCCATCTTCACCAATGGAGATCACGGCAATCAATTACTGAACGACAAACAACATTACGATACGTTCCGCCTATGGTTCCTCGGCGAACAAGGAGTGGCCCAAGGCGCGCGCTTGTACCTGTAACTTCTACGTTCTGTAGCGTTGCTGGATGAAGTTTCCGTAATCGGATTCCCAGCCTCAATTTCTTTACGACACCCTCTACAAACCCTCGAAATTTGTCGGTACCGTTTTGTAACACCCTGCACATTCCAGTTTGAATTTGGAAGTTCGCTGCTATACAATTCTGATTTCAACCTGCTTTCTATTCTTATTGATAAGCGTTATGATCTTTGTATTTTCCCACGGATGTTTCTGTAATTTATTAATATCGCACAAAAGTTTTATCTTTCTCACCTGCAAGGATAAAAGTTCTCTGAGAATATGTCGGCTCTAAACTTTGACTATTGTCTTCTAGCAATGTAATTTTACGGCTTTTAAATTTGACGAAGACGTCCTTAGAAGTGTCTAAAATAAGGTAAATGTATTTAAAGATTATTTTTGGCCGGCCGCTGTGACCGAGCGGTTCTAGGCGCATCAGTCTGGAACCGGGCTGCTGCTACGGTCGCAGGTTCGAATCCTGCCTCAGGCATGGATATGTGTGATATCCTTAGGTTAGTTAGGTTTAAGTAGTTCTAAGTCTAGGAGACTGAAGACCTCAGATGTTAAGTCCCATAATGCTTAGAGCCATTTGAACCATTTGATTATTTGCGGCCGGTTGGCTGTGTTATTTCTCCATTGAAACCTACGTACGATAGGTGAAAGACGACCTTGTTCAAAACTGTCCGTTCTCTGAGAGAAACACCTCTGATCTGTTTTAGATTCTGGCAGGTAATTCATCTTATTCTTTAGCACTGTTAAGGGAGAGATACGCAATCTTTTGATTCAAAACGTTTGTAGATAAAAATCCTACATCAAGATCGAAAATTTTCTTTACTGACTACCGGTTTCGGATCATTATAAAGCCATTTTCAGACCACTCTATAAAGTTGTTCAGTGTGTGACACTCATTACATATCTGCGTATTTTTTTTAGAGCTAAGTTGCCCTACTTAAATAAAAACCCATTTTAGGGTTTTTATGTACGCTGGCCGACTTGGCTCCAGAAATTACGACCATGTGAAGTGATTTTCACAGTCTCAATAATCTTTTTGACTGGTCTGAAGTTCGCTCAGTAATGAGCCGAAACCGATAATCAATTTAAAAAAAAATGTTTGTGATCTTGACGTATGACTTTTATTCACACATGAAGTAATTAATCACTGGCTCAGGAGGGAGATGGTGGAGAGGGGGGCTTCCTCTAACGTAAGAAAAATCGGATGGCCCTTCCTTTTTACAGCTCACGCTTGAGGTATTGACGAGAGGCCTACAATTCTCCATCCAAAAGTGAAGGCCGAGAAATTTGCATCCGCGATTATTTCTTTTGTATGCAGCCTGGACGGTGGCGCCTGGGTCTGCTCCTGAGATCTGAAAAATATGCCGAATGAAGGAAGCGAGTAGGAGCAGGTGAGGTGAAGCACTTCGGTACTGCAAGTACAGTTGAAGCACCTTTACTGGTGTGTAAACATATGCAAACACATTACTTAACTTTTGGTACAGATGAGCACGTAGGTGCGACGCCGTTCACATATCAAAGCTAACAGTTACTAGAGGTTATAAAGGCAAAGTCTATAGTGGCTAGCCCCCCTACAAGTAGAAGCTAAGTTGCTAGGTCGTCTGCTTTGATCAACTGGGCAGAAAGTAGAGCGGCGCTCGTTGAGATCCACAGCATCGGCTAGAGGGCGCTGTGATCGGCGTAGTTCGTCAGCTCTCGTAGTGCCAACCTGCGAGCGTGCACCTACGCCGTGGCATCGGAACTACCGATACCACAATTTCAGACTCGTCTGAATCTCTGGTTTGGACCTTGACTTCAAAACAGGATACCGCTATCGACTCTGGGTGTGGTGCTCCAAATACTGAACTATGCTTGCATCCCGAGAGTGATTCTAGATGCCTTCACCAATTCAGTCAAGACCCGAGAATGGCCTCAGTTATGGAGGCATGAGTTGCTTATTAGCAACATGTTGCATCCTGTGTGTTCAGTAGCCACTGGTAGAGCCTCCTCCAGGTCTTGGAAAGAACAATCTCATGAAAATACAGAGTGCACACTTGCCTTTTCACCAGACCTGTCCTCTATTTGCCTGATGTGCTCCATTACCCACCCAGAATTGAAACATCTGACGGCCGGCAACTCACGCTTCGACTTGGCAGACAAATCGGCTACTTGTTCAACGGATGAGGAATTGGTTAGCCATGACAGTTTTGTTATGAGTGAGGAAGCTGTTGCAATTGCTATAAACGTCTCATTGATTGGAACTGAGAATATATACGGTGAATGAGTACCGATGTTCCGGCACTGGCAGAGCCACCAAAATCTTGTGGAGGAGAGGAGAAAGAGACTTGGCCTTAGGGCATGAAAGAATGCAGTTTTTCGTCGCAGGGCGTCAGGGAGTGAATAAACGTACCTTCACTTACGAGTTGTTACATGTACGCGGACTGACCTAATCAACTACTGCAGCCATCCTGTGCACCTGAGTATCAATGCAGTAACAACCATGTCGCTTTTGAGTAAGTCTTGGCGAGGGGACATAAAAATATTTGGTTCAAGTCATAGTTTCGTTCTTGCGTGCTATCGAGCTAGCTGCACTGAACATGAACTTAGGCGAGAGAATTGGTGTTTGTTCGTACTTTTCTGGGTCTCTACTTCAGGTTATCCACTTATTCAGCAATTAATGTCGGTATTCGTGACCTTAGCTTTTGTATCACGTTATACCTGCATAATAGTTTATACAGTGGTGCGTAGAGTAATAAAAATTTATCCTTACTAGCAGCCATACGTTGTTATGTTGCAAATCACAATCTTATGTCAATATGTTGCATACGAATCAGTCAAACTGAGAACGTTGGCCTAAGAGAAGTCCAGCCTCAAACCCTCCAAGGACGCCTAGCGGGGAAATGATGCTCTTGTGATGTTTCAGCCTCATAAAAAGTTGTTACTTTTTATATTCAAGGAGAAGCTATAGGGAAAGGCGGATGAAATCTGTTATGTAGGAGAGACGGTAAAGTGAAAACCAAAAACTCTCCACAAAGGGACCGTGGATTGTTCCACTCCAAAGCAATCAACACACGTGTTAAGACATTTATTACAGTGGGAGACCAGACAATCGTTCCTGTTTCATTGAACACGGTAGGCTGTTGACAGACCCACAACCGCACCCACTCTAGCACTTTCTCGTACGACTGAAACCGACGTACGCACACGTCTTTCTTCAGGTCGCCGAAGAAGATAAAATCACACGGTGAAAGATCAGGGCTATACGGAGGATGATGTAGTGTTTCTCTACCAAATAGCTGAAGCGCAGATTTCTTCCGATTGGTGGTGTGGGGGCGTTATTGTGCAGCGGGATGAATCCGTCCGGCAGCATTCCGACAACGTCACAGCCAACATCGGAAAGATTCCACGTCTCAACCGGCAAACAAATTCAAAACTGTTCACACAAGTTCCGAAGAGGTCATAGGGACCTTATTGTCCGACTGCAGGCGTCACCACAATCAACGCGCAGCCCTATGAATACTCTTCGCAGAAACTGAGATGCACCATTGAGTCAAAATGTCTAGATTTCTCACCGCGTGGTTTTCACGTCTTTGGAGGTCTATAAAAAGACTTGCGTGGACTTCGGTTTCAGCTGGACGAGGAAGTGCAAGAGTGGTATCGATTGTGGACCCGTCAGCGGCCGACCACGATCTATGAAACAGGTATTAAAAAATGGTTAAAATGACTCTGACCACTATGGAACTAACATCTGAGGTCATCAGTCCCCTAGAACTTAGAACTACTTAAATCTAACTAACCTAAGGACATCACAAACATCCATGCCCGAGACAGGATTCGAACCTGCGAACGTAGCGGTCGCGCGGTTCCAGACTGAAGAACCTAGAACCGCTCGGCCATAGCGGCCGGCGAAACAGGAATTGATCGTCTCTTCTCCCACTGGGATAAATATCTTAAAGCGTGTGGTGATTACTTCTGGACAGAGCCATTCCATAATCGCGTTGTGGGAAGTGTTTGACTTTCATTTGGCTTCCCTTTATACAAGAGCAAAAAAGGGACAGTAACAATGGAAGAGCATTTCTCGGATTTACAAGAGAAGACTTCGATGAGCACAGAATGCTGATTGAGACTAAACCAAAAAAAAGATGGAAGTTGTGAGTAACAGAAATGAGATAAGTGGATAATCAAAATAAAGGAGGAACTGACGGAATTCTGATACCTTGAAAGCAATATGTCATAACGAACCAAGGACAATATAACAAGCAGCCTAACACAGCGAAAAGAAACATTTTTCACTGAAAAATCCTGATAGGATCCAAAATAGGCATTAATAAAAAAAAAAGAATAAAATCCCAAGAGCATATGTCTGGAGTACAGCAGTGTACGGAACCTTATCATGGGCTGTGCTATAAGCCGAAGAGGAGAGTGGAAGCGTTTTGATTGAGATACAGAACAGTGCTGGAAATTAATTGAGCTGGTAAGTCATGAGGAAGTTCCCTGCATAAGTGGAGAGGAAAGAAATATATGGAAAATACTGATTAGCAGAAGGGACAAAAAACACGAATGTACAGACTTCAAAAAAAGTTTAGCATCATATCGGTTCCGAGAGTTCCTGAACCTGTACAGAAAACTGGAAGAGAGATCAAGATAAACTTTATTTCCGCCCTTTTTATTGCTCATGAAAACTACACAATGCATGTTGTACCATCATACAGCGAGACCTTCAGACGTGGTAGTCCAGACAGCTGTACCCACCGGTATCTCTAATACCCAGTAGCACGTACTCTTGCATTGATGCATGCCTGTATTCATCGTGGCATACTATTCACAAGTTCATCAAGGCACTGTTGGTCCAGATTGTCCCACTCCTCAACGGCGATTTGGCGTAGATCCCTCAGGATGGTTGGTGGGTCACGTCGTGATGGGTCACGGAAGTCACACACAAGATGTGCACAATGGGGGCGAGAATTGTCGTCCATGAAAACGAATGCCTCTCCAATATTCTGCCGACATGGTTGCACTATCGGTCGTTACGGCACCATTCATCTATCCGTTCTACACATCCTAGAAGTTTGATTTCAATAGGGCCACATTCTATGGATATTATAATTTTCAGAATGGTTTCTTCATAATAAGTACACATAGTGACATTGTAAACCGGAGAAGAAAATAATATTTCATCTGGATGTCAATGGCAATTTTATTTATTGCCCACGTGATACTCAAATATTTGAGTAACAAACACAAATAAGAACTTCAAATAGTTGTCACACTACTGCTTATGGTGCAGGTTATATCTCAAAAGCTGATGAAAACTGGATGTCCGTTCTAATACTCTTATTTATTCTAGCTTAGAATAATTTGTGAATCAGTTCGAATAGTGTCATTTACTGCCAAATTATGTTGTTGAGTTTTGCGTCTCACCTGATACATGGACAATTAAATCGATAGTCGAAGTGATTCCATAGCTCTGACATTACCGGACGCTGAATGAAACACTTAGAGCATAATGCAACTCGTTAAACAGAAACGACAATTTTGATACCCAGGGACCTTATCTTCGAGCCTCACTGTTGCTCCAGATATACCAGATAGAGCTGCATGTGCTTCTTGTCACGAAGTGTGTCACTTAGTGGTTACATTGTGATGCAGTCGCCTTCATGCAATTCGTATAACATGAATATGCACCATCTGTGCTCGAATCATGCCACGGGCATGGATGTGTGTGATGCCCTTAGGTTAGTTAGGTTTAAGTAGTTTTAAGTTCTAGGGGACTGATGACCTCAGATGTTAAGTCCCATTGTGTTCAGAGCCCATTTGAACCATTTTTAAAATAAATCTTCTGTTACAGCATAGTCAAATAGTAAAACTATATCAATGTGTTGCAAGTGTAATGTCAAAGCTACTGTGTTCTATGGATGAATTGTTGAATTTGATGAACAGCCCGAAAAAAGAGGAGGAGGAGGGGGAGAGAAAAGTATGTGGAATGCGAGTACGAAACAGTTAATAAAACGTTATTATCTAATGGTGAGAGAAATAATAACTAGCTGTTGCTACTTTAGGAAGGGTGAATAATAGAACTGTGTGCGGTCATTAACGAACAGTTCAGGATTTTTTGATTGGTGTTTATTAATGACCAGAATTTCGAGTAAAGTTAGTTTTCTGCCTTAATTCCTCTATTGAGAGCATCACATTTCACATCATTTGAATGACATTCATTCATAGCATGTTCAACAAAGGTGGAATCTTTCTTTCTCCATCTCAGCTGCTTTCATGCTCAGTCAGTCTAGTTAGTATTGATAGCCCTTTCTGATTGACTTACATGTAATTTGCCACACAGATTGTAGGAAATACTATAAATTCCACTGTTATAAAAGAGGAACCTTATCTTTGCTGTTGAATAGAAGGTATTCAACAGTATTCCTAGTGAAAAACGCTGTAACATATTTTCTGGAGTTCAGTTTGCTAACAAGAACCTGTGAAGTCCTACCAACATATAACATGGGGGCTCAGTTTCTATCACTGTGAATTTGTAAATGTACTGTAGTATAAGATTCATTCATTCAGAATTTCTTTAGGTATTACGCTACGCTTGTGGTTTTTGTCGATATAGTCACAAAATGTCTCATATCTTTGCACAAAAATCCTTGCACTGTTACGAATACTCGCTGAAGCTGTGTGGACTATGTCTTTAGAATTGAGTTATTTGACAATGGCCTAAAAAGCCGAAAGCTGGTTCATAACGAACTATTACATAAATATTATTGTGTAACAGTAATACCAGGTATTCGAGTTATTCATAAGCTTTGACAGATAACTTTAAATAAATTACGTAATAAAGTCAAATCGTGTCTAAAATTTAGATGGTATCAAACATTTCATTACTTGAGCGGAAGCTCTGTGGGGAGTAGATTCATTACATGGTACATTACCGAAACTGGTTGTAATAAAATATTGCCGAGCGGGATTAGCTGAGCGGTTTAAAGCGCTGCAGTCATGGACTGTGCGGCTGGTCCCGGTGGAGGTTCGAGTCCTCCCTCGGGCATGGGTGTGTTTGTTTGTCCTTAGGATAATTTAGGTTAAGTAGTGTGTAAGCTTAGGGACTGATGACCTTAGCAGTTAAGTCCCATAAGATTTCACACACATTTGAACATTTTTTTGTAATAAAAGATTATTATTCCAGCTGTGTGTGACATTAAAAAAATTCTGAAAAGCGAGCCAATATGATTTTCGCACAAAAAGGCTAGTATTAGAGTGTTCCAAAACATCATCGTTTTATTCGTTCTTGCTGTTAAAGTTCAGAGACGCCAAACATTTAATTCCTTGCAGTTGTTGTGGGTCATAGTGTACTTACCTGCATCTGTATCGGGTTTCAGAGCGAAGTCGACGGTCTTCGGTCTGACTGTGTCTCCAAACCACATGGGCAGCTGGAGGCGCAGTACATGTCGTTCGAAGAAGTCCGCAACTGCTGCCTCCAGGTGTCGGGATCCCTCACCGCCACCGCTGCCGCCGCCGCCGCCACCACTGTCTGCGTCCCTTGACGCGGACGCCAGCCGCGGCTGTGTGGCGTCGGTTCCCACCCGTACGACGTACACGAGCCCTTCCAGCAGCGGGAACTGTGGCATGGCGTCCAGGTACCGGATGAGGCGCGCCACCCGCCACTGTGCGCAGTCCAGAGACAGCTGCGGTAGGCACTGTGTCACGACATCGGCCAGAGCTGTAGCAGTCGCGGGACCCGCGTCGACTATGTCAACATCTGCTTGCGCCGTATCGAAAGACGGCGTGAGGTCTCCATTAGCTGGAAAAGCAGCGATCAACTCGGACGGTGCTAAGACGAAGGAGACCAACGCCGACATCCACCATCTCATACGGACACGCCTCTCCATCCTCTGGCTTAATGGTCTGCGGTCGCCGTAGCACAGCGTGATATATGAGGCGGCAGCCGCGAGTCCGCAGCTTTATTTGCATCAGTGCCAGGTGGAGAGGGGAGGCGAAGTAGCAGTTATTTTGCTGATTCGCCACTCAGTCACTAACGGTTACTTTCTAGCGCATTCGGAAGGTGAATTCTTTCTTTCCCCAAGCCCAGTTCAGACCGTACGGGTGGCGAGAAAATTCGCACGCATCGGCCCCTGCAACAGAGCATCGTAAATGTGTACTGCTTGCAGGAAAGGTAGGGAAATGGGTAAAGAGAGAAGAGCGGGCTGGGAGTAGGAGAGAGAGATTGCAGCATGACTCGACGGGCCGTGGGAGGCTTAAGAATTGTGTGTGTATGTAGGCGGGAGTGGGGTAAGAGATGCGGCCAAGTGTGTAGCTCTCGGGACCAGGAGGTCAAGAGCGAGTTCAGTGTCGTGCCTCCATTACCTGGTGCAGAGTCACGGCGCCGTAGGCAATAAACATATCTTGCGCGATAGCGTCGTAGCGGCCCGCTGTGTCTGTAGTCGCGGCACGACCTGATTGTGGATCCAACGTTTTGCTCTTCTCTGTGTTGGAAACGTTATCATAAGATATGGAATGCTACACAGATGTAGCTAAGGATAGTGAAAATTAAACTGTACGATTATACACTGCCGGCCATTACAATCGCAACTCCATGAAGGCAGAATGCACCAAACACCAGATTGTCGTGAAGTGTAATGCAGTCACGTATATTCAAAAGATTAGCATTTCTGCTCAACCACACAAAGAAGATAGACGTATTATCATCTACATTATGAAAGGATCAAAACGAAACACAGCTAGTTTCTCACTGTAGTATGTTAGTATGTTGGTTGTATGTCAAAAGATCATATTATGTCAGTGTAAGCAGGAAAAACTTGTACCACCACGTGTCGGAATTCGAAAGTGAGAAGATTGTGGTTGATCGAGATTTTGCTTGTCATTTGAATATGGAAAAGTAGTGCTGGATCTCAGCGGTTCCACGAAAGTTGCGCCCGTGAGGACAGACATATGTTACGCGAGACACGCTAGGTGCGTTGACGTGTGGAGCACTACACACTGACAGCACAACGGCCGTTGTTGCGTCTTGACGGCCCAACAGACAGTAGTCTACCGAGATTGATGCACCCAACAACAAAAAAATGGTTCAAATGGCTCTGAGCACTATGCGACTTAACTTCTGAGGTCATCAGTCGCCTAGAACTTGGAACTAAAAAAACTTAACTAACCTAAGGACATCACACACGTCCATGCCCGAGGCAGGATTCAAACCTGCGACCGCAGCGGTCGCTCGGTTCCAGACTGCAGCGCCTAGAACCGCCGGCCACTCCGGCCGGCGCACCCAACAACACTGGACATACGAATAGAGTGAAGTCGTCTCTTTAGACGCGTCCCAGCCGCACGATGATCCTCTGAGGACGTCTAACATTGCCACATTGCTTTCGTCATCAAATTGGCCCAGAACTCGGCTTGTTGGTATAGTATAGTATCACGTACACAACATGCCCACATCTGCTTCGCATGGTCTGTAATTTAGACAGCAGCTGTAACAGCTGTCACGTGTTAAGGCGTGGTTATGCTCTATTTTCGAGGTCTCGAGAACTTTGTCAACAAGATGACGTAAGATCGAATAATGTCCATGCTGCCGTCACCTACCTCGATGCAGAAGGTTTACTGAAATTCCGCTGGCCATCGCGTTTTCCATATCACTCTCTTACTGAAAACATCGGGTAATGGGTTGTTGAGAGGTGCATGTCACCGCTAGCCAGCCACAGTGATAAACTTTGCCACGGAATTGGAGCAGCATTTAGTGACATAACAGTATCTTTATGTCATCCAAGCTTCGTTCTACCCGACGCCCAACAGGTTTTGAGCCACTGCAGCTGCTAGAGACTGCAGCTTTTCTACTAAATTTCGCATCCTGTATGCTCCCAAATCAATAACATACTTAATCTTGTATTCTTCTTACCATATCGTCTATTCACACTAAGTAAAGTTCCGTTATCTTTCTTCTTTGGCGTATGTTTTAATAGGCAGTAGTGCAGATGCCAAGTTTGCTACCGACAGGGCGAGAATGGTGAGCGTGATAGACCAGCGGTTAGCACACTGGACTCGCATTCGACAGGACGACTATTAAAATCCGCGGCCGCCCGTCTTGATTTAAGTTTACCGTGATTTCCCTAAGTTGATTAACGCAAATCCCGGGGTCGTTCCTTCAAAAGGTCACGGCTACTTTCCTGCTCCATCCTTCCCTAACCTGAGCTCGCGCTGCATCTATAATGACCTCGTTGTCGAAGGGACGTTAAACACTCATCTCCTCCTTCGGACGGAGAGACAGGCAGTAGTTTACGATTTGAGCTATCCGACCATACCTCACATCTTTTAAATTACACACGACACTGCCGTATGATATGGGAATAGTACCTCTAAAGGAATGGAATCAGCGGAGAGCTTGTCTTACATACATACATTCTCCAAGCCAACACAACATCCGTCCACCAAAGGAAAATTTCAATACTAACTTGATGCGAAAGCCTTCATCCTTCAAAAGTTGGCACATAGAAGAGATAGGCTGATTGACTATACAGCAGAATAATTGTTCATTAACGTATTATCAGTTATCGAATACTTTATTTCAATTTTTTCAACGTCCTGTATGAAAGTGTGTTCATATTATGATGAATGACTAAGTGGATCAACGAAAGAGACTTCTTTTCAAATTTACACATTCTCCGATATGAGTGATCCACTAGTAGTGTGAGCTACTAAAACGTCCGAAATAAATATCGTTATTGAAATAAGCGTATCATTACATCTGTTTGTAGATCTTCTTTTAACAGATGCCAGTTTTTCAAATAGCATTATGTACCACGATATATAAAGTAACATTGATCCCCTTTCTCTTCCCTGTCCACTCCTGTTTCTTCTTCTATCACGTCATCAGACAGGTCCTCCCCCTTACAGAGACCTTCAATATACCTTTTCCGCCTATCCGCTCTTTCCTCTGCATTTAACAGAGGAATTCCTATTGCTCTTTTCATGTTACCACTGCAGCTTTTCATTCCACCGAAGATAGTTTTGGCGTTTCCATGTGATGAGTCAGTCCTTTCGACAATCATTTCTTTTTCGATTTCTTCAGATTTTTCACGTAGTCATTTCGCCTTAGCTTCTCTGTACTTCCAGCTTATTTTAGTCCTAAATAGTTGTATTTCTGTATTCCTGAAGTTCCCTGAACTTTGTTATGCTTTCTTCTTTCGTCCAGCAACTGAAGTATTTATTGTGTTACCCATGGTTTCTTCACAGTTACTTTCCTTGTATCTATGTTTGTCTTTCCAACTCCCGCCATTGGCTTTGTAGGGACAAATGGTTCTGAGCACTATGGGACTTAACTTCTGAGGTCATCAGTCCCCTAGAACGTAGAACTACTTAAACCTAACTAATCTAAGGACATCACATACATCCATGCCCGAGGCAGGATTCGAACCTGCGACCGTAGCGGTCGCACGGTTCCAGACTGTAGCGCCTAGAACCGCTCGGCCACCCCGGCCGGCTGATGTGGCGTTCGCTGTGTTATTCGGTGGTTTGGTATTTAACTGATTTGAAAATGAAAATGATAATCTTAGTTTATTACATAGAGTAATTACTAAATAATTTTTCTCCCGGCTAAAGATTTGGTCAAGTTGCTAAAGAACTCCAAGTTAATGTCGTGTTAAACTGTTGTCTGTAAGTTGTGTAAGTGTCACTAAATCACAGTTCATACAACAGATTCTATACAACTATTGATTATGAAGGAAATAATTATCTTCAGCAAAATGATCATTAAAACCATCGAATATTAGCCACGCACAACACTGACGTATGTTACCTGAAATAATATTCTTCGCAACTCGTGCGTAATTAATTTCGGCTCCATACATTAGCTAGAAAAGTTTCTTATAAGGATCGTGCTATGAGCACTGTTTTTAAAGAACCAATCTGATTCGAATGGTTTGTTTAAAATGAATTCGGGACCACCGGCGCACATTTATTTTTACACATTTGTATTACGTTCGGCATTTATGTCTGCAGAGTTGCGTAATTTGAATTTTCCGCTAAGATAATTGTTAAGATGGCGGCAGACAATTGATACAGACTTTCTATTGTTAGACCAAATTAGTAAGTATTTGAAATGCTTATTAAACTCTATAAACTCTACTTTTGTATTGTGCACTATTTAGACTTCATCAAGCAAACATTTGATTTGTTTCTCAGGAAAACACAGACAAAAACGCGATACAAATCGCTATCATCAATGGCTGCGCTCGTTGCAGCGGAAAGAAATAATTAACATAGATAATGCTTACTGAGAGAGGAATTAAAGTTACAAATAATTATTCACTCATATTTATAATAATAATGAACTCTACTTTCAAGTAATAATTAACAAATAATTACAATTTCTTAACAGACCTCAGTTTGATATGCGTCCGCAATCTACAAAAGCCAACCAACAAAAGGTAAAAACAAAGGAAGACAAACGCAGATCATAAAAGGAATTTACAATTATCATTGTCTTTGTATGGTACACATTGATATGTCCAATTACGTCATAAAATATTACATAAATAATTAATATTTATCATCGTGTTCACTGTTTTTTCATATGTTGAATAGATAATGTTTATAATTGTTAGAGGCATAATTTCCTCTCGTCGCACTGTAGCTAAAATTTATATCGTGGATGTTACACTGACTTTGCAGAGACGTCCATTCGACTTCAACTGAACTGCCTCTTGAGCTACTCATTATCGCAGTATCTGCCGCCTCTGAGAACTTCAACTCCTCTTTCCTTGGTATTTTCATATCCCACTTCCTTGCCATTGATTCTTCGTGACTGGTCTCTTAAACTCTTCTTCAGTGGTAAATTGTGATCCGAGTCTATATGTGCTCCTGAGTACGATTGCTAACCATTATCAAGATCTATCCGTGACAATGATGTAACTGAAAACTTCCCGTATCTCCCAGCCTTTTTCCACGTGTATCTCCTCCTCGTGTGATTCTTGAATACAGCATTCTTTATCATCAGCAAAAAATTTACTGTAGAACTCGATTACTCCTTTCCTTTCATAATTCCTAGTGCCTAGCCCATATACTCTCGTAACCCTTTTTTACAATCCTTTCCCCAACAACTGCGTTCCACTCTTACATGACTATTAGATTTCTGCTTACGACACGAGCATGTATACCTGAACTATTGTTGTCGGCACTTGTTTGCTGTCGAATCTTATGGGAACAACCCTATTATTGAAATGTCCACAGGAGCTCACTCTGCCCTACTATCCTATTCATAACGAATATTACTCTCGTTATACCATTTTCTGCTGCTGTTAGTACTACCCTATATTCGCCTGACCGTAAATCCTAATTTTCTTTCCATTTCACTTCATTGACCATCTTTTCAGATTTTCTAGCTTTCCTGCTACGTTCAGATTTCTGTCATTCCACGCTCCGACTCGTAGAACGTTATCCTTTCGTTGGTTATTCCATCTATTTCTTATGATCACCTCCCCCTTGGCAGTCCCCACCTGGAGATTCCAATGGGAGATTAATACGGAATCTTGGCCAACTAACATCATGACACGTCTTCGATCAAAGGTCACATGTCCTGTGGGTACACATCAAATCTCTTTAATGCAGTGGTTTCCATTGTCTTCTGCATCCTGTTGATGGTTCCGTCTTCTAGGGCAGTTTCTCGTCTCAAGGACAAGAGAGTGTGCTGAACCTCTGTCTCCTCCTCCGCTCTCTTTAACAAGTCCGTTGGCAGAACGAGGGTGACTTGTTACGACTGAAGTTTTCGGCCGTCATGCTGATGATTTTTATTCAAAATTCAAACGGGGGCTGGTTTCACGTCCCTGTCCGAGGACGTTTTGATTACTATTCAAAGACGGTACTCCTAGACCGCGGGTGAATACTGCGAGACGGTTATTGAAGTAGTATTGCCTCACTTGTAAGCGGACTCAGGCTTAACTAGGTTTTAATCGAACCGTGATGAAAAAAAAATCACAAAACTGCTGCCTATATACACTATGTGATCAAAAGTATCAGGAAACCTGACTGAAAATGACTTACAAGTTCGTGGCGCCCTCCATCGGTAGAGCTGGAATTCAATATGGTGTTGGCCCACCCTTAGCCATGATGACAGCTTCCACTCTCGCAGGCACATGTTCAATCAGGTGCTGGAAGGTTACTTGGGGAGTGGCAACTGTGAAGTCCCCTCTCCCCTTTTGTTGTCGCTGTTGATATTGAGCCTCTACTGCTACAGCTCGGTCGGTGGAATGGAGACGCGACGCGCGGTGATAGTTGTCCCCGTCGGATAACGTGGAACAGCACCTGAAAATCTCTAAAGAAAATTGTTCCTCACGGAATGTATGAAAGTCCCTTTGCGAGTCCGCACAGTCTTCTCAGCGATGCGAGCTGCTGATTTTAATTGTCTGTTATGGTTTTATGATGATTTGTTATGCCCGGTTAGTTAGTTGCAGTATTGAGTGAATCATTCGTTTCACACCACTGAAGCGAGGAAAAATTCATTTGCGGTTCATTGTCAGTAGTTGTTACGTTGCTAGGCGGAATTGTTCACTACGGCACGACGCAAATCCAGAGATAATCTATAAAGCTATCTTGCTTTCGTGCATCGTAATATTATTTCAGCAAAACACTCCTTTCAATGCTCAATGTTCATCAAGTCACTCTTTCAATTAAAATGTTCACAGTTAATTAATTTTGATCATCAACTATTACACAGTTCAATTAATGATGGAGCCAACACGTGAGATTTCCATTTCCTTCTTAGCAGTTAGTTTATTATCATCACACCATACGCACACCGATGGATCAGATCAATTACGATTCTTTTCAGTTCGATGATTGTGACAATTAACGATAACTTTTACAATCGGCGTATTTCTATTATCTTCGTGTGGTCGTATTAATGTTTCCTACTCAAGGCTAATCAGGTATTGCAGTCTTCGATACTATGTCCATTCTTCGTTGTAACTGTTCGCTTTGATGAAGGTTGAGTCCAATAATAATATCTCCAATCATTAAAGTTCATTAACTCGTCGTACACTATCAGAATATCACTTCAGTTCAACTTCTCAAGTCAGAATAACTGAGAACAAAGTCCGCGCATTTCTATCACGCAATAGTACTTTTTTTGAATAGAAACAATCTCGTAGCGTTCCGTTTGTAGTACTATAACAAACGGTTCTCTCTTACGACTTGATAGCAAGCAAGCTAGCAAGCGACTAACATTTCCATGATCGAACATTGCAGACGCATTGAATTTCCTTTTCGCCTCATTTACAACTCTCTCTCACAATAAATGTTATCTCTGACCGACATATTACTTTGGACTTAACGTTCGTCGTACTGATTTGCAGTAATTACTGAGATGTTTGATAACTAATTAAAAATAACCTTTCTTTCTTTCTACCTTTACATAATGACACACAGTAATTATTGAAATTGGTGTTCATCACAACTTTAAGGTGTTATATTATTGTCAAATTTGTCGTACCTGTCAGGATAACATTGTTCCCTACTTTAAATTATCATTACTGTCTTGTTTGGGTTTTCAGGTTTCTTGGGGTGTTAGACAACCCAATCTTCACGTAGTGCTGCACTGAGGAGAGGTATCAATGTCGGGCGCTGAGGCCTGGCACAAAGTCACTTTCCAAAACATCCCAAACGTGTTCTATAGGATTCAGCTCAGGACTCTGTGTAGGCCAGTCCATTCCAAGAGGTGTTATTGTCATGTAACCACTCCGCCACAGCCCGGTCATTATGAACAGGTGCTCGATCGTGTTGAAAGATGCAGTCACCATCTCCGAATTGCTCTTCAACAGTGGGAAGCAAGAAGGTGCTTAAAACGTCACTGTAGGCCAGTGCTGTGATGGTGCCACGCAAAACAACAAGGGGTGCAAGCCCCCTCCGTGCAAAACACGACCACACCATAACACCACCGCCTCCAAATTTTACTGTTAGCACTACACAGTCTGATAGACGACGTTCATCGGGTATTCGCCATATCCACACCTTGCCTTCGGATCGCCACATTGTGTGCCGTGATTTGTCACTCCACACAACGTTCTTCCACTGTTCAATCGTCCAATGTTTACGCTCCTTACACCGAGGGAGGCGTCGTTAGGCATTTACTGTCATGATGTGTGGCTTGTGAGCAGCCGCTCGACTATGAAATCCAATTTTTCTAACCTCCCGCCCAACTGTCGTAGTACTTGCAGTGGATAGGCACTTGGTGCAGGGAGTGGCAACTGACCCTTAACATAGACAAATGTAATGTATTGCGAATACATAGAAAGAAGGATCCTTTATTGTATGATTATATGATAGCGGAACAAACACTGGTAGCAGTTACTTCTGTAAAATATCTGGGAGTATGCGTGCGGAACGATTTGAAGTGGAATGATCATATAAAATTAATTGTTGGTAAGGCGGGTACCAGGTTGAGATTCATTGGGAGAGTCCTTAGAAAATGTAGTCCATCAACAAAGGAGGTGGCTTACAAAACACTCGTTCGACCTATACTTGAGTATTGCTCATCAGTGTGGGATCCGTACCAGATCGGGTTGACGGAGGAGATAGAGAAGATCCAAAGAAGAGCGGCGCGTTTCGTCACAGGGTTATTTGGTAACCGTGATAGCGTTACGGAGATGTTTAACAAACTCAAGTGGCAGACTCTGCAAGAGAGGCGCTCTGCATCGCGGTGTAGCTTGCTCGCCAGGTTTCGAGAGGGTGCGTTTCTGGATGAGGTATCGAATATATTGCTTCCCCCTACTTATACCTCCCGAGGAGATCACGAATGTAAAATTAGAGAGATTAGAGCGCGCACAGAGGCTTTCAGACAGTCGTTCTTCCCGCGAACCATACGCGACTGGAACAGGAAAGGGAGATAATGACAGTGGCACGTAAAGTGCCCTCCGCCACACACCTTTGGGTGGCTTGCGGAGTATAAATGTAGATGTAGATGTAGATGTAGATGCAGTTTGGAATTCCTGTGTGATGGTCTGGATAGATGTCTGCCTATTACACTTTATGACCCTCTTCAAGTGTCGGCGGTCTCTATCAGTCAACAAACGAGGTCGGGCTGTACACTTTTGTGTTGTACGTGTCCCTTCACGTTTCCACTTCACTATCAGATTGGAGACTGTGGACATACAGATTTTTAGGAGCTTGGAAATCTCGCGTACAGACGTATGGCACAAGACACCCAATCATCTGAGCTCGTTCTAAGTCCGTGAGTTCCTCGGAGCGCCCCATTCTGCTCTCTCACGATGTCAGTAGACTACTGAGGTCGCTGATATGGATTACCTGGCGGTAGGTGGCAGCACAATGCACCTAATACGGAAAACGTATGTTTTTGGGGGTGTCCGGATACTTTTGATCACATAGTGTAGATGTTTCTATGGTGTCTGAATGTGCAGCTTTCGACCTGAGACAGAGCAATAGGAAACGTTTCCACTAAGCAGGTCGATGATCTAAGGACAGGACTGTCTCTTGGGTGGTTCAGTTGGCTCGGGACTCACAGGGAGCGGCAAGCATTGTCCTCCCACACGACTGGTTGCGGCTAATGTCTAGCTGGACAGCAGTATGGTGCCATGTGCAGTATTCAGGGAGTGCCTTTCCACGTTTTCTGACATCTTTTGAAGACAAGATTCTGTTACTTGTTGGAAGCTTCTGTTACTTGTAGGAAACCAACTCTAGCGTCTTAGTGGTCCTCTGAATTTCTCGAATACGGTTGTGAGGTTATCTACATTGGCAGGGGAACATGCGGTTGGCGTAAAGGTGTGTGACGTCAGACCTCAGCGCTGAAAGGAATGTTTTTGGTAGTAGAACAGAGTTTCATGTTATCACTGGAGGATGAATAAGACGCACTCTTTTTGATGGAGTTCTCATGTTGGAGGAAAGGTTGTAATAGGACTGCTGTGGATCGTAATTTTGCGATTGGCGACTGGCATCTTTGGGCTGGAAGGAATAGCGACACGAGAGAAGCAAAAGCGGGTAGAACGCGAGAGTGTCTGCTTCAAGTTCGGGTTACGTTGCCACTTCAAATTCGGGTTAGGATGCCGTGCTGTCCAGATCGACTTCGCGTAGCATCGCGGTACAGGTTGCCACGTATTGGATCTCCGCGAAGGTGCTGATGACTATGTCTTCGTGAATGGGCCAACGCATCTGAAGTGCACAGCTCTGCGCGACAGCCATACTTGGGGTGAACACAACTCGCAGCACAAGAAGAGTGGATCAACGATTGCCTGTCTCATCTCCTTTTGCAGTGAACTTCTGGGTCCTAGTGACCCGCTTCCAGTCACTGCTCCTATTAAAAATTGCAGGATTTAGTAGTTGTGAGTTGGTCTGGTTTGGTTGTTTGGGGAAGGAGACCAGACAGCGTGGTCATCGGTCTCATCGGATTAGGGAAGGATGGGGAAGGAAGTCGGCCGTGCCCTTTCAGAGGAACCATCCCGGCATTTGCCTGGAGTGATTTAGGGAAATCACGGAAAACCTAAATCAGGATGGCCGGACGCGGGATTGAACCGTCGTCCTCCCGAATGCGAGTCCAGTGTCTAACCACTGCGCCACCTCGCAGTTGTGAGTTCTTGATTACTTTGGGAGAGAGTAAATCTTTGAGAGGGCAAGAAGTAATTTAACTGATAGAGGGCGACAGTGTTTTCCATGTAATCTTCCTGCAAATTTTGATACCTGTAATTGTCACAGATTTCTGTTTATTGATTTTATATGCCGTTTGTTCAACACTTTCACTTAATTTAAGTTGTAGGCTTTTCATCTGTGTCCTGGAAGATAATAGCAATCAGCTCAAAATCATAAGCAACGCACTACTCCAGCCAGATAGATTTAGAGTGAAATTTTGTGCAAATTTCCCACTTTAGGAGCTACACTTAGGGCCTTAACTTCCGCAGTATCCATTTATCTTTGCACTCAAAAGTATGGAGATTAGGTTTAGGAGGGTTAAGGTAAATACGACATAATGGAGTTTTGCAGAAACTGGTGACCCTGGCAGGATCTAGTTTAGACTACTCTGGGAAGCACTCAGTTATGTTAACTTATGTTTTACGTAATTTGATGAGGTTGTACTTAAGACTGAGTTTCTCAGGAAAGTAATCAGTATATGAATCATAGTGTTATCGTAATTTGTAGGCACTTACATTTTCAGTTGCATACAGTTTAGAGCATTTTAAAGAATTTATTTATTTATCATCAGTACACCTATACATGTGAACCATTTGTAGCATGAAGAATATCAAGTCTATATTCAATTTCTTGCCACGTTCCTTGTAACATTTCCTATGTTATTGTAGCAATCACATTAGTGATACGATGTCACAATGTAGGAATATCGTCCTCTTTGGTCCTTCACGAATCCCCACACGAAGAAATCAAGCTGTGTAATGTTGGGAGAATGTGCTGGCCACGCAATGGGTCCTCCGTGTCCAATCCAACGGCTGGGAAATTTCTATCCAGGAACTTGCGAACAGCTGTTGACCAATGCGGCGGAACTCCATCTTGTTGAAAAATGATGTTGGGTTATAAGTCTTGCATCTGAAGGTACATAAACTGCTCCAACATGACCAGATACACTGACCCATTTACTGTTTCCAGAAGTTTCATATCAGTGCACACTCCGCTGCAGAGTGAAAATCTCATTCTGGAAATATCCCCTAGGCTGTGGCTAAGCCATGTCTCCGCTATACCCTTTCTTTCAGCAGTGCTAGTTCTGCAAGGTTCGCAGGAGAGCTTCTGTAAAGTTTGGAAGGTAGGAGATGAGGTACAGGCAGAAGTGAAGCTGTGAGGACGGGGCATGAGGCGTGCTTGGGTAGCTCAGATGGTAAAGCACTAGCCTGCGAAAGTCCGAGTCTCGGTCCAGCACACAGTTTTAATTTCCCAGGAAGTTTCCATTCACTGTTTGTTCCGCAAAGAAGAACGGACCAACAATCCGTCGTGCATTAGCTTGCACAAGACGTTAAGTTAGGTCTATCATGAACGTGTTCACTGACAACTTGCGGATTTTGCGAACCCAAATCCGAACATTATGCCTATTAACCCTTCCTGATAGATGAAAAGTTACCTCATCTGAGAATAAACATCTTTCCAGGAAGCTGGCATCCATATCAATGCACTGCAGCATATCCGCAGCAAATTGTTGTTGGTGTGGTTTGTCGTTCGGCGTCAGATTTTGCAGAATTTGCACTTTGTAAGCAGACATACGAAGACTCTAGTGAACAACACAATGCAGTGTTGAACGAAGTACATCAGGTATCCTAAATGCTTGACGAATTGACTAACGTGGGCTTCTGAGAAACGTTTGTCTGATGTTGTCCACTGTCTCTTCGGAAACTCCTTAACGTGCACCACTAGAATGTTTCATAACACTTCGTGTTGCCAGAAATGTCTATGCCATTCCTTAACTGTTTTCACATCAGGTGGATAACATTCATAAACACGACGATAATTTCTTTGCACAGTAATCGGCGATTTTGTTTCTGCAAATCACACTACTGCTTGCACGTCTACTATAGAGTCGCCATTTTCACTTCATGCGACCATGCTGCACTCTGGCGACGATACTTGGCACTTCTGACGCGGGAATGCGAATATACAAATTCTTTGAGATGCTCTACAATGTTATGCATTTTTCATTGTCGTATCTACTGTGGTTGTTCGCTCTTGGGTCCTTGAAATCTGAGAGGTTTGAGTGGGACACCCTGCAGTATGTTGAGTGTAGTTCGTAGATTGTGTGGAACAGATAATTTTCTTCTTTGCATGATAGGAGAGGTGTTTTAATATATGTCTTGGGAGTTGGCTTAATTAATGGTTGAATGCTACAACGGAGCAAGGCACAGCATGAGTTATAAGGAAATAGTGTTAAAATTGACAGTATCATAGAGCCACGTGATAATATTGTAAGGTTACAGATATAGTTACTCCTTGAGTATCGATATCTGTACCTTACACGTAGCGGCCGAGCCCAGCAGCACTGCTTCCAGAGGAATCCCCAGACATCGAGAAGCTTATTTTCATGCCAACCATTACAGGTGACGCGGAAGGCAAGTGGTAGTGGGGTGTCATGGCTGGATCTCAGACGTGGTTGAACGATACATGGCGCATGCCGTGAGAAGTTGGATAAATCCGTTAAATGTTGCAGTGTTGGTGGACGGGATTGAGAACTCATCAATATTACAAGTGAGTCGGTAGCAAAGATCGGTAGAAGCAATGGTTGCCTCACATAAGTAATAACAAGCTGAAATAAGAGTGAACGTCAATACATGTGCGTAGGAACGGTGGGAACGTGTGCCGTGCCTTGTATTGTAGTCAATAAACCTTTCATTTCTATGATGTCAGCGTCTCCTTTCAAATCCTTTTCATATCTATTAGAGCTGAGTGTGAAGATTTTTAATGGAAAGGGTTGTGAATTTGAAAAGGCATGTACAGGTAAGTACAGGGCCTCTTTTTAGTCTTCAGGTGCATGTTTCTTGGAGAGTAAGATACCCACTCTTAGCTGTGCAGCATAAACATTAGTCCGATCGCCGCGGTTATACCGGCACAGCTGGTTTTAGAGAGAAATTGGGCAGTGATGGATACGACTAACACAGTAGGCATCTTATAGTTGCGGCGTCTTAAAAGATCTTTCGAAGTCGTACTTGTCTTCGGAGGATAGAACGTTTAAACACATATAGTGATTGGTGAAAGAAACGCAGAACAACTTGGATATAGCAAGCAGATGCCAAGCCTCTTCACCCAGCCGACAGTGGGAACAAGAGAGCCACAGCAATCAGCAGCTTGAAGTGTAGTCATCAGTGCCATCAGTTGCAGCGAAGAAAGATTTTAAGAAAGTAGACGAAAAATTGGAAACGGATGAACAAACAATTAACAGTTTAGTAATATAGTGGAAAAAGAATATAAAAGAAAAAATAGAAAAGGTAAAAGAGGAAAACTCGGAGGTGAATAAGAAATTAACGTGACAGGTCAATTTGCAAGAGGCTGAAATCGGTGAAATTTGCGAAAAGCAAACTCTATTAGAGGGTAGTGTGGTAGCGATTTCAGTTCTCGTAAATGATTCCTCACAACGTCAAGGGAAGGCAGCCAAAAGGGTTCACGAAATTGAGAAAAAGGTAGAAACAGTAAACTAAGCTGTCCAAAACAATCTGTCTGCAGTTATGCATCGCGAAATACAGTCATCTGTGGTGAAGCCAAGCGCGAAGTGCCAAAATCCAGTGTGGTTACGACATTGAAAAAATGGGGAGTGGCGAGTCCGGAATATTAAATAAGCTACTGCAACAAACGAAAAAATAGTTTGCAACAGCAGTTGCTTGTCATGCTAATTTTTAAAAAAACCTTGGCCGAATTTAAAAACATATTACACTTTTGAAACAAGGGGTACCAAACTGGCACAGAATATTTGCTCACTTAGGCCGTTAGAATGAGAAAAACAGCAGTTACATGAAAGAATTACTAGATTACAGTTGCATAAGTTGACGAACGGTGAGCTCCACTGACCGCTTAGGCCATTAGAATGAGGCAAACAGCAGGTACATAAAACAGTTAATAGATTAAAATTACATAAATTAGCGAGCGGCGACCTCCTCGGCGAAGATGGTGAAGTCTAGCGTGGTGTGTAGAAGCACAGCCGCAAAGACGCTATGGTTCAATAGTACTCTAAGGCGGCATACCGCACGGTCCATGACACTGGAACAGACTAAAGGCACGTCTAAGTCCGGTCCACGACCGCATCCTCAACACTGCCACAGTTACACCGCTCAACGAGTTGGTTAAATCTGAGTAAATGTGTGGTACCACAAAACACGATAGTAGAATAGAAAGGTAATTCCAGAAGTACTGCCGAGCAAGGACTAAGAAGCTTAAACAGCAAAAAATTTGCAGCTGAACTCGGCTCCTCTCCGATTTACAAAGGTTCTGGGAGTGAGATAGGCGGGCTACTATGACACTTGTACAGGTAGAACAATCATGTTCACCTACCCAAGTTCGATCTACGTTTTCAGGCAACAAAAGCTTTTGTCAGAGCCAACATTTACGCTAGGCGTACTAGCAACGAGGGGTCTTAAGTCAGCAGCCACGAATCAGCTATGTGCAACTAGATTATTACGTGGCATATTAATGACTTGAGGAAGACTTGGGCGAGCTCAGCACTAAGAAAGTGCTTGACCCCACAAAGCCACTGTACATACACGAACTCCTCAACGCCCAAAGTCAGTTTGCCTTTGCAAAATTCGAGCCATATGTCCCCCTTGTCGCCGAATGAGGAGGACGTCGCCGCCCAAGCACCGCCGGTACCACCTCACAACTCCTCAGAGTAGCGCCACACTTCCCAGATCCCGACACTGCCAACGCATACCCTGTATGAACTCATTTATTCGAGGCGGGCAAGTTGTCAAACGAAAGGGGGCCGACAGGACTCAACCTCCCCCACCAAAACTAGGAAAAAGGTAATCTGGCCCGCTGCCCCAGTTGTTTTGATAGAATTAACTAAGTCGACTTGGCTCACGAGAGCTCAAAAATGTAATTGTGTGAAGATTCCGGAAAAGAGTATTATCAAGACTTAATTTCCTCCCCGTCTCACAAGAACGGAGGAACCGTTGAGCCAGTTTACTTGCGTAACCCGCCTCCCCCTTTAAAGATATGTTGGAGTTCCGAACAAGAACTGAGTCGCCGATTATACATTTAAACTCCTTGCGACCACGATTTAACCCCTGATGGGAGTGGTGGATGTTACGTCTCGCCCTTCTCCAATTCCGCTGAATGATTTTCGTATTAACCAGCTCCAGAGGAAAGGCCATTAGTAGATCTGAAGTTAGCTAAAGCGGAATTCACCTGATAATCAAATATGAAGCCTGGGAGGCCTTAGGAGGTACATGCTGCGATGTACTGAATGAATCAGGGCCAGGGTATCGAAATATCCCACTTCCTTTTAGAATTCTCATGAAAAATCATAAATGATGCCTTCAAATTACGTCTGACTTGATTCACAAAGGCGGGTGGCCAGAATGGATCTGAGTCAGAGTATCGAAATATCCCGCTTCCTTTTAGAATTCTCATGAAAAATGATAAATGTTGCCTTACAATTACGTCTGACTGGCTCCGCAAAGGAGGGTGGCCAATACTATAGAGTGGAGATGATACGGTTAATGACATTCTCAAAACAAAACGTTTTAAGCACTTTGGAAGTGAAAGCTGGAGCATTATCATTCACAAGAGACCTAAGCAGTCCAAAGGTGGAAAAAAATGCTCAGAAGGTGAGGAACTGTCGAACAAGTCATAAACCCACTGTTCGGAATTAACCAACAGAAAAGGGAAACGGCATCAACGCCACTAGGACAAACCTGTTATTAACACGAGTACGAGGGAGGAGTACTATGGAAGCCACAAAAATTTTCTCCATAGGAAGGATAAACAGAACACCTCCAAATCAGAAAAAAATACACACGGGAAGTAAATATAATGAAACAAATTGTTGTTGAAAACGACTACAAAACAGACATCATAAATAAGCTCAACAACATGCTAAAAACAGCGGCAACTCACTCAAGAGCACAACCAAAGTGTCTGAAAACTCAGAACGCATGGACAACACAACAGACCACACCACATCAGGCAAAAGAGGCAGATGGTACCCACTAACATGCAATAATAAAATATCACATAGAACTGGAAACATCTTGAGAAAGCGGTGGATCCCAATAACATACAGATCAAACATCACAGTTCAAAAAAGTCTAAGATCACACAAAAGAACCTCAGACAAATTCAACAATGCTGGAATATACCAATTCACATGTAACTCCTGTCAGACCCAATACATAGGACAAATAAGCAGAAATTTCTGAACGAAATACACAGAGCACATGAGAGCTCTAAAGAGTGACAGCACACATTCAACTTTCGCAGAACACCTAATGACCAAAAACCATAACCCCAATAATATTGCCGGCCGCTGTGGCCGAGCGGTTCTAGGCGCTTCAGTCCGGAACCGCTCTGTTGCTACGGTCGCAGGTTCGAATCCTGCATCGAGCGTGGATGTGTGTGATGTCTTTAGGTAAGTTAGGTTTAAGTAGTTCTAAGTCTAGGGGACTGATGACCTCAGATGTTCAAGTCCCATAGTGCTCAGAGCCATTTTTGGACCCAATAATATTCAGAACGATATACACATCCTGAAACACAGCAACAATAGAAGAAAATTACTGCATACCAAAGGATACAGTGGAAGGGAGAAACTTAAACGAGAACAAACACTTTGCGACAACACACTCTTTACCGCTCTGAGAGAAGTGACCCATGACACTGAACAGAATGCAGAGACACGTGAAGGAACCACTGCATGAAACAGAGACATAAATAATGAACAGAAGTCGTCAGAACTTCCGCTACAGTTTTCGTAGTATTCTCGCAACATGCGATACATTTCTCACAACACAAGCGAACAGCAATATGGTGTAACATTTTGCAACAGAAACAAAGTGCGGAAGTTTCGCTTTTCGGTGCATAGAATTAGCTGCAATCCGTCCGACGAACTTAAGAACACGATAACTAAGTAATAGCCTGAAACTTCCTAGCACATTACAACTGTGTGCCGGACCGAGACTCGAACTCGGGACACAGTCTCGGGACACAGCCTCGGTCCGGCACACAATTTTAACCTGGTAGGAAGTTTCATATCAGCGCACACTTCGCTACAAAGTGAAAATCTCATTTAAGTAACAGCCTGGTACACACCAAAACTACTGTAGTCCCAATTGTATAACGCTGACATACATAAGTTCACGTTTTAGTATTGTTTACTGGCAGCCGCACGCACAGTTGCAGATGACAAGTTGTATGCTGAGGAAAACGGCAGCAAAAAAGTACAGAAAATATGCCGCAATCAGCGGCAACAAATCCTGAAAACATGCTATAACGTACAATAAATAAGGTAATACGAAACTAACAACAGAAAACAACATTCAAAAAACAAACAGTACAAATGTAATAATGTGTTACAGGGTTTGCATAACTATACTATCTTCTGCGCGTTTTAGATTCAAAGAACCCACTGACGATGGCGATATTCGTCACTGAAACTAATTTGGGAAATAAATAAGTAAATAAATAACAAAAAGTGTTTTCATCAAGACTATGAAGGTGCAACAACTGATTGGTCTCGTCCAGACTCAAGTGACTGACCTCAAATTTTCCAGACTACCAAAGAAATTAACAGGAACACTAGACAAAAGTCTCAACAGGATGAAACTTGAACAACACTATCCCGATAGCCCAGCATCAATCCAATATTCTGGATAAAATCGCACCTCAAAATTAAATTGACAGACATGTTTTGATCACTAGTAAATAGCCGCTTTGGGTAGCCGCGCGATCTAAGGCATCTTGTCACGATCCGCGCGGCTCTCCCCGTCGGAGGTTCGAGTCTTCCCTGGGCATGGGTGTGAGTGTTGTACATAGCGTAAGTTAGTTTAAGTTAGATTAGGTAGTGCGTAAGTTTAGGGACCGATGACCTCAGCGCCGGCCGTTGTGGCCGAACGGTTCTAGACGCTTCAGTCCGGAACCGCGCTGCTGCTACGGTCGCAGGTTCGAATCCTGCCTCGGGCATGGCTGTGTGTGCCGTCCTTAGATTAGTTAGGTTTAGGTAGTTCTAAGTCTAGGGGCCTGATGACCTCAGTTGTTAAGTCCTATAGTGCTGAGAGCCATTTGAACCATTTGATGACCTCAACAGTTTGATCCCATAAGACCCTACCACAAATTTCCAAAATTTCTCCAGTAAATTGATCAATCATGAAATGTTACTTGGCTCGCAATACCCCAACCAGAGGCAACGCCTGCCCCTTAACATCCCGACGTCTCTTGGAGAAAGGACACAAGCAAGGTAATTTACAGATAGTCCTGACTTTCAAATACCACTGGTTATCAAGAAAGGAATTGAACTGCGAAAATCAATAAGAGGGCAAATACGATTTTGGGCAAAGCCTAGGGCAAATATAACGTAAGGGCTCCCCTACCATTGCTGTAAGTTGGCGATAACATTTCGGGAGCGGGAATCCTTCTGCCTTCTGTTTCAAGTGCAATCAGTTGCTCAGCCTCTCCCTCCGCTGAACAGGGCACCAACGTAACAAATGCCCTGTTTCATGGCACCAAAAGTATGCCCTAACCATGTTGCTTTTTAAAGAATCACCTTCGTATTCTTTAGAATCCACACGGACGTCCTGAAAATAACCCCCTCAATCGCAAAAACCAAGATATCCAATGGAAGGAAGGTGGAAGGTATGTCAGCGAAGTTAACACGCGAGCGGTCGGCTGACCTCATACCCTCCAAGATATTAACAACTATTTTTGTTTCAGTAATCTGCAACTCCAAGTCTGAGACTGCGGTCCGGTGTACCTAGCCGAAGTCTCATAGGTGGCCTGACCCAGCGAAACGAACTTTCGCTAGAGTTCATTTTTAATATGAGGCGAGAGCTTCAACTCAATAATTCGCTTTTGCAGACCATTCAGCCCCCTTTCACTTGCAAAATTTCGGAAAGTATACGGCTTATCACCCACATGTCAAAGGATACCATAACTGAAGTACACTGAAGAGCCAAAGGAATTGGTACATCTGCCTAATATCGTGTTGGGCCCCCGCGAGCATGCAGAAGTGCCGTATCACGACGTGGCATGGACTAGACTAAAGTATGAAGTAGTGCTGGAGGGAATTGACACCCTGAATCCTTAGGGCTGCCCATAAATCCGTAAGAGTACGAGGGGGTGGAGATCTCTTCTGAAAATCACGTTGCAAGGCATCCCAGATATGCTCAATGATGTTAATGTCTGGGGAGTTTGGTGGCAAGGGGAAGTGTTTTAACCCAGAAAAGAGTTCCTGAAGACACTATGTAGCAATTCTGGACTTGTGGGGTGTCGCATTGTCCTGCTGGAATTGCCTAAATCCATCGGAATGCACTACGGACATTAATTAATGCAGGTGATCAGACATGATGCTAACGTACGTGTCACCTGTCAGATTCGTATCTAGAAGTATCAAGGGTCCCATAGCACTCAAACTGCACACGTCCGACACCAACACAGAGTCTCCTCAAGCTTAGACAGTCCCCTGCTGACATGCAGGGTCCATGGATTCACGAGGTTGTCTCCATACCCGTACATGTCCACCCGCTCGTTCAATTTGAAATGAGTTTCGTCCGACCAGGCAACATGTTTCCAGTCATCAGTAGTCCAATGTCGGTGCTGATGGCCCCAGGCGAGGCGTAAAACTTTGTGTCGTGCAGTCATCAAGAGTACACGAGCGGGCTTTCGGCTCAAAAAGCCCATATCGATGATGCCTAGTTGAATGGTTCGCACGCTGGCACTTGTTGATGGCACAGCATTGAAATTTGCAGAGATTTGGGGAAGGTTTGCACTTCTGTCACGCTGAAAGATTCTCTTCAGTTGTCTTTGGTACCGTCCTTGCAGGATCTTTCTCCAGCCACCGCGATGCCGGAGATTTGATGTTTTACCGGATTCCTGATGTTCACGGTACATTCGTGAAACGATCGAACGAGAAAGTCCCCACTTCACGCTACCTCGGATGTACTGTGTCCCATCGCTCACGTGCCGAATATAACACCATGTTCAAACTCACTTAAATCTTGATCACCTGCCATTGTAGCAGCAGTAACCGATCTGACAATTGCGCCAGACATTTGTTGTCTTATTCAGGGTGTTACAAAAAGGTACGGCCAAACTTTCAGGAAACATTCCTCACACACAAATAAAGAAAAGATGTTATGTGGACATGTGTCCGGAAACGCTTAATTTCCATGTTAGAGCTCATTTTAGTTTCGTCAGTATGTAATGTACTTCCTCGATTCACCGCCAGTTGGCCCAATTGAAGGAAGGTAATGTTGACTTCGGTACTTGTGTTGACATACGACTCATTGCTCTACAGTACTAGCATCAAGCACATCAGTACGTAGCATCAACAGGTTAGTGTTCATCACGAACATGGTTTTGCAGTCAGTGCAATGTTTACAAATGCGGAGTTGGCAGATGCCCATTTGAAGTATGGATTAGCACGGGGCAATAGCCGTGGCGCTGTACGTTTGTATCGAGACAGATTTACAGAACGAAGGTGTCCCGACAGGAAGACGTTTGAAGCAATTGATCGGCGTCTTAGGGAGCACGAAATATTCCAGCCTATGACTCGCGACGGGAAGACCTAGAACGACGAGGACACCTGCAATGGACGAGGCAATTCTTCGTGCAGTTGACGATAACCCTGATGTCAGCGTCAGAGAACTTGCTGCTGTACAAAGTAACGTTGACCACGTCACTGTATGGAGAGTGCTACGGGAGAACCAGTTGTTTCCGTACCATGTGCAGCGTGTGCAGGCACTATACGCAGCTGATTGGCCTCCACGGGTACACTTCTGCGAATGGTTCATCCAACAATGTGTCAATCCTCATTGCAGTGCAAATGTTCTCTTTACGGATGAGGCTTCATTCCAACGTGATCAAATTGTAAATTTTCACAATCAACATGTGTGGGCTGACGAGACCCCGCACGCAATTCTGCAATCACGTCATCAACACAGATTTTCTGTGAACGTTTGGGCAGGCATTGTCGGTGATGTCTTGATTGGGCCCCATGTTCTTCCACCTACGCTCAATGGAGCACGTTATCATGATTTCATACGGGATACTCTACCTGTGCTGCTAGAACATGTGCCTTTACAAGTACGACACAACATGTGGTGTCCGCCGCTCGTGGTCTCGCGGTAGCGTTCTCGCTTCCCGAGCACGGGGTCCCGGGTTCGATTCCCGGCGGGGTCATGGATTTTCACCTGCCTCGAGATGACTGGGTGTTTGTGTTGTCCTCATCATTTCATCATCATCCAGGAAAGTGGCGAAATTGGACTGAGCAAAGGTTGGGAAATTGTACGGGCGCTGATAACCACGCAGTTGAGCGCCCCACAAACCAAACATCATCATCACAACATGTGGTTCATGCACGATGGAGCTCCTGCATATTTCAGTCGATGTGTTCGTACGCTTCTCAACAACAGGTTGGGTGACCGATGGATTGGTAGAGGCGGACCAATTCCATGGCCTCCACGCTCTCCTGACCTCAACCCTCCTGAATTTCATTTATGGGGGCATTTGAAAGCTCTTGTCTAGGCAACCCCGGTACCAAATGTAGAGACTCTTCGTTCTCATGGCTGCATCAGCGCATCAGAGATTCCATGCGACGGAGGGTGGATGCATGTATCCTCGCTAACGGAGGACATTTTGAACATTTACTGTAACAAAGTGTTAGATGTCACGCTGGTACGTTCTGTTGCTGTGTGTTTCCATTCCATGATTAATGTGATTTGAAGAGAAATAATAAAATGAACTCTAACATAGAAAGTAAGCGTTTCCGGACACATGTCCACATAACATATATTCTTTCTTTGTGTGTGAGGAATGTTTCCTGAATGTTTGGCCGTACCTTTTTGTAACACCCTGTATAGGCGTTGCCGACCGCAGAGCTGTATTCTGCCTGTTTGCACATCTCTATATTTGGACACGCATGCCTATATGAGTTCCTTTGGTGCTTCATTGTATAATATCATGTGACATCCCCAAAGCATGGAATTCAAACCTGACAGTAAGTCACAAAATGGATTTTACTACGCTCTGATTCTCCACCAAGAACTGCTTCATACCATGGAGCAAGACGCCCATAGGGTGAGGCAATTTACAAAAGCACTCCTATCTTAAATCTGAATGCCACCTACCACCTACCACCGTCCTCAAGCCTACTAAACCAAAACAGCTTACAGTAGCTTGTAAATCCCGCACCTGTGCATGCAACTCTTGAGTGAGTTTACCCTGTTTGGAACTAATTTTAAACTGCTGGATATCGCTCAAATTATTGTCCTATTGAATTAGTTAAGCTTGGATCCTATAAAATTGTTTACTGGTGGACTGACTAGTTTCTAAAAAGTCTACATTTTGGTGTAAGGCCGATACCTCAGCGGAACAGTCAGCTAGTGCAACACTTACCTCACCTACGACGTCAACGGTATTTATCAATGGGCTGCCCAAGGCTGTATGCAAACGAGTCGCTAACTCAATGACACTTCCGTCATAAGGGAGTTGTCGTATCCTGGCCTCATAGACCAAATGGTCTTTCTTAAGAAGGGAAATACCAGGACAATCCAGGGATGCCATGCTTGGCAATACTCCTGCAAATAGGACAGAATTAATTACAACAATGAATTACAATAAGCAAATCCAATAAGAAACAGCCATGACTAAAAATAATAACCCAGGAAATGGTGAATGATGCATTATGAATATTCTCTATCTTAAACAGAAAACCATACTCTGAACTAACACTGAAATCTGACCATCCAGAGTGTCGCTTAACCAAAATCAAACTAATGAACGAACTGGGTCAGGGCTTTAAGTACTCATGATTCACCGTTTGACAAACTTCATTACCTTAAAAAAATCATTGTAAATACTAAGAGAAACTGAGGTCAGCAACCAATGTATTAAGCAGCAACAAATATATTTATCAGCAAGAAAAAAATTAAATTATGATCAGTCAAATTACACACAATTTATTTAAAAAATAAATTCAAATTATTCGGATTTGAAAATATTATATACTGTTTGGCCAGCCGAAAATCAACAGTAGCGACTGAGGGTTGATTTTCGGCCGGCCAAATAGTATCTAAATTTTTCAAATCCGAATACTATGGCTAAAGCCTCTTTTTCCGTTACCGAGTACTTCTTTTCATGGCTGTATAACGGCCTTCTACCAAAGGCAATGGTCTTTATTACCTCCTCTCCATTATCTTCTTCCTTTTGATACAACTATATTCCCAGACAGTAATCC
The DNA here is from genome assembly GCF_023864275.1 of Schistocerca cancellata. Taxonomy (NCBI): domain Eukaryota; kingdom Metazoa; phylum Arthropoda; class Insecta; order Orthoptera; family Acrididae; genus Schistocerca; species Schistocerca cancellata. Next base: position 109,573,661 of record NC_064628.1, on the reverse strand, counting down.
GATGCATTGCATGATAAATAGAACGTTTTGCTGGGTTCGGATGAGACATTGTTGGAGTGTTACGTAGCCCCTCTGTGATTTTCTGGAATTCTTCGGTACACACGTCAGACCATTGCTAGGCATTGTTCTTCTTCAGCAGCTCGTGTAGTACTGCACTGTTCAGTAACTGGTCATCTACAGGCCTCCTATAAATTCCACGCAGTTAGAGGAAACTCTTCAATTATTTTCTGTACCTCAAAGATCTATCATTTTTACTGGAAAGTAAATTGAAACATGAAAGATTAACCAGACGGACACTAGCGTTGCAAGAATTTTATTTTGAGGTACAATATGTTGCAGAAGCGACCAAGTAGTTCCAGAAGTACTTTCATGGTTACCAGTAGGTTGGACAAGGAGCTACCCGAGGTGAGCACAGAAGATATGACTATTTGTCGAATAATGGGAGTGTCACACGAAGAAAGTATAAAATCATGGCTACTGGATATTGGAAAAGTGGAAAATGCAGACTCAAAGTTAATTAAAGGAAAATACAGTAGCGCTGGGGGAGACCATACGAAGAAATTCTTCTTGGTATATGATGGAGTGTTGTACCGCAGATCAAAGGAAGATAAGGAAGACTGGAAAGTACGCATTCCTGAGGTGAGAACTGACGAACTTATTAAATACACACACCTACGGTGCGGACATTTCGATCCCAAGAAATATCTCGATAAGTTGAAAAGTGATTGTTGGTTTTCAATATGATCAGACGAATGAGGAGGACATTATGGACATATGAAATTTGCCAAAAAACAAAAACAACAACGATGCAACACAAGAATTACAAGCATGGATGCAGTGTCACGTAAAGAAATTACAGAAACCGTGAGCGTGGATTTTCTAGGCCATTCGCCCAAGTTGGTAGGGGCTGTAACTTATTTACTAGTAGCAATTGAGTTATTTTACTGCTATGTAGCTGTATCCGATTAGGAAAGCTACGGGATGCAAAATGATTGAAAAGAAGGTGAAACTTTCTTCACATCATCACAATTTTTTATTTGGTGAGGTGGTATTAAAAAAAATAAAGTAAAAAATAAAAAAAATGTGAAGAATGACGTGATTTGTATATTTGTTTGAAATTATTATTTTACTCTGTTAACTACTATTGACCATGTAAAATTTAAATAGTTTGGATTGGCTGCTCAAAGGCAGCACCATTAGGACAATTAAATTTGTTTAATAGCACTGAGATAGATGTGTTAAAGTTGTTGCATAGTGTTTCGCAGACATGTATTATGTCATGATGCACCATTTATCTTGTGGTAGCTAAGAAATAAGTGAATGTTGAGGTGGCACATGGCGCTTGCCCATTTGTTATTGCCGGCCGCTGTGGCCAAGCGGTTCGAGGCGCTTCAGTCCGGAAACGCGCTGCTGCAAGGGTCGCAGGTTCGAATCCTGCCTTGGGCATGGATGCGTGTGATGTCCTTAGGTTGGTTAGGTTTAAGTAATTCTAAGTCTAGGGGACTGATGACCTCAAATGTTAAGTCCCATAGTGCTTAGAGCCATTTCAACCAATCATTTGTTACTATACGCTCGCAGCTAGCGACACCCAGCAGTCTAACTAATCGCCACAGGAAGCAGCAGCGTCACAAATACTACAGTTCTGGCAATGCATTACCAAAACGAGAGGCAGCAAACCAGACGATATGGCATGACTCAGAGGCACTCCATTTGAGGCCATAATACCACGAGTCGCCACTAATGAGAACCATAGACACCGAAAGCAAGATGGCATCAATGTAGAAGCGACGAGTTCAACGGTCCTAAGCCGTGCTCGGAAGGGCACGAGAACAGCTAGTTACAGGAGAATCGTTGCCAGGGGACAATGCCGGTGCGACAACATTAATCGTACACATTTATTAGCTTAGTTGTTTAATGCAATTGTCTACAACAAAAAGTAATGATCTACGATTAAAAAAAATAAAATAAAATAAAAATAACTTACATGATAAGCTAAATCAAATTTTCGGCAAATTAGAATCTTTAAGACATAAACTGTTCCTAATTTGTATGATAAGTCTGTTTTTATTTTTCGTTAATGTACAATTTGATAGTTCAGTTAACTTTCAGACAGTTATCACCAATGACTGTAAAGTAAGATAAATACTTTACAATTCTGAAAAAAAAATATTTTTAATGCATACAGTTCCAACAGGCACATAATTCCTTTCACTTGTATTTGTAAATAATATTCATATATTTGAATAATTTTACCTTATTGTGATATATATTGAACATTGTTTGTGATATCTTTGAAAGTATTTTACTGTGCATTTTTCGACTATTATGAAGTGACTTTTTCAGGTTTTGATTTATATGAAATGGACAATATTTTCAAATTTCTTGAAATTGATAGTTAAATATTTTTGTGTTTTTCTTCAGATGCATTTCATGTGTGGTCGTAGAAATTTTCTTGAAAACTTAGGAGGTATGAATGATGGTGTGAATGATGTTTTCTTTTTCATGTTTTCAAGACTATTCATATTGAAGATATCACTGCAGTTTCTTCTTCTTCTTCTGACTGGTTTGAAACAGCCCCCCACGAATTCCTCTCCTGTGCTAAACTCTTCATCTCAGAGTAGCATTTGCAACCAATGTGCTCAATTATTTGCTGGATGTATTCCAATCACTGTCTTCTACAATTTTTACCTTGTACAGCTACCTGCACTACGATGAAAGTTATTCCCTGATGTCTTAACAGATGACGTATCATCTTGTCCCTCCTTCTGGGCCGGCTGGAGTGACCGAGCGGTTCTAGGCGCTACAGTCTGGAACCGAGAGACCGCTACGGACGCAGGTTCAAATCCTGCCTCGGGCATGGATGTGTGTGATGTCCTTAGGTTAGTTAGGTTTAAGTAGTTCTAAGATCTAGGGGACCGATGACCTCAGAAGCTAAGTCCCATAGTGCTCAGAGCCATTTTGAACCTCCTTCTGGTCAGTGTTTTCCACATATTCCTTTCCTCTCCAATTCTGTGCAGAATTTCTGCGCTCTTCACCTTATCATCCCACCTAATTTTCAACATTCATCTGTAGCACCACATCTCAAATGCTTCTATTCTCTTCTATTCCGGTTTTCCTACAGTTCATGTTCCACTAACATACAAATCTCGCTACGGTTGCAGGTTCGAATCCTGTCTCGGGCATGGATGTGTGTGATGTCCTTAGGTTAGTTAGGTTCAAGTAGTTGTTAGTTCTAGGGTACTGATGACCTCAGAAGTTAAGTCCAATAGTGCTGACAGCCATTTGAACCATACAAAGCTGTGTTCCAAACGTTCATTGTCAGATGTTTCTTCCTAAAATTCTTTAAAATTTGGGGAGAGGATGTTTTCCTCCATTCCATCCCCATAGAAAGATATGTTTTTATGTTTTGTTTCGAAATAAATTTTGAAAACATTTAGGTTCGGAGATGAAAGATTACAGATATAGTTTCTCATTGAGTACTGATATGCGTAGCTCACACTTAGCGACCTAGCAGCACAGCACTGCCGCCAGGGGAGCCCCCAGATATCGAGAAGCTCGGTTTGGTGCCAACAGTTAAGGCTCGCACGGAAGGCAAGCAGTAGGGGTGAGTTTTGCCGGATGTCAGACATTGTTGGATGACATAAGATCGCGTGCCATGAGATGTTCGTTAAAACCGTTAAATGCTTCAGTGTTCGTGGACAGGACTGAGAACTCATATCAGTACTAGAAGTGAGTTGGTAGCAAAGGTCGGTAGAAGCAATGGTTACCTCAGAAAAGTAGTGACAAGCTGAGATAAGAATGAACAACAATATGTGTGTGTAGAAACGTTAGAAATATTTACCATGCCTCGTATTAGAGTCAATAGACCTTTCATTTCTATGAATCCAGTGTGTGCTTTCGAATACTTTTCATATACACTCCTGGAAATTGAAATAAGAACACCGTGAATTCATTGTCCCAGGAAGGGGAAACTTTATTGACACATTCCTGGGGTCAGATACATCACATGATCACACTGACAGAACCACAGGCACATAGACACAGGCAACAGAGCATGCACAATATCGGCACTAGTACAGTGTATATCCACCTTTCGCAGCAATGCAGGCTGCTATTCTCCCATGGAGACGATCGTAGAGATGCTGGATGTAGTCCTGTGGAAGGGCTTGCCATGCCATTTCCACCTGGCGCCTCAGTTGGACCAGCGTTCGTGCTGGACGTGCAGACCGCGTGAGACGACGCTTCATCCAGTCCCAAACATGCTCAATGGGGGACAGATCCGGAGATCTTGCTGGCCAGGGTAGTTGACTTACACCTTCTAGAGCAAGTTGGGTGGCACGGGATACATGCGGACGTGCATTGTCCTGTTGGAACAGAAAGTTCCCTTGCCGGTCTAGGAATGGTAGAACGATGGGTTCGATGACGGTTTGGATGTACCGTGCACTATTCAGTGTCCCCTCGACGATCACCAGTGGTGTACGGCCAGTGTAGGAGATCGCTCCCCACACCATGATGCCGGGTGTTGGCCCTGTGTGCCTCGGTCGTATGCAGTCCTGATTGTGGCGCTCACCTGCACGGCGCCAAACACGCATACGACCATCATTGGCACCAAGGCAGAAGCGACTCTCATCGCTGAAGACGACACGTCTCCATTCGTCCCTCCATTCACGCCTGTCGCGACACCACTGGAGGGGGGCTGCACGATGTTGGGGCGTAAGCGGAAGACGGCCTAACGGTGTGCGGGACCGTAGCCCAGCTTCATGGAGACGGTTGCGAATGGTCCTCGCCGATACCCCAGGAGCAACAGTGTCCCTGATTTGCTGGGAAGTGGCGGTGCGGTCCCCTACGGCACTGCGTAGGATCCTACGGTCTTGGCGTGCATCCGTGCGTCGCTGCGGTCCGGTCCCAGGTCGACGGGCACGTGCACCTTCCGCCGACCACTGGCGACAACATCGATGTACTGTGGAGACCTCACGCCCCACGTGTTGAGCAATTCGGCGGTACGTCCACCCGGCCTCCCGCATGCCCACTATACGCCCTCGCTCAAAGTCCGTCAACTGCACATACGGTTCACGTCCACGCTGTCGCGGCATGCTACCAGTGTTAAAGACTGCGATGGAGCTCCGTATGCCACGGCAAACTGGCTGACACTGACGGCGGCGGTGCACAAATGCTGCGCAGCTAGCGCCATTCGACGGCCAACACCGCGGTTCCTGGTGTGTCCGCTGTGCCGTGCGTGTGATCATTGCTTGTACAGCCCTCTCGCAGTGTCCGGAGCAAGTATGGTGGGTCTGACACACCGGTGTCAATGTGTTCTTTTTTCCATTTCCAGGAGTGTATATTAGTACTGAGTGTGAAGATTTGTAACGGTTAATGTAGTGATTTTTACAGTGAATGTACCGGTACTACAGTCGCATTTTTAGTCTTCAGGTGCATTTTTCTTGGGAGTAAGACGTTAGTTTGGCGAATGGAAATATGTGAGAGGGAACAGATGACGGTGTACTGCTAAATGCCGTGGTAATCATATGTAATCCGGAGGAGACATGAGGGCTGAACGTAGGTGCAGCAGAGATCGACTCAGTACATTCCAGAGCAGCTTTGCTAGACAGAAGTAATGTCAAGAAAATAAAGACATATGGAAAGAACATGTGAGAAATGATCAGAGAAGAAAACAAAGAAAGCCTAAGGAACGAAATTCTGGATGTAATGAAATAAACCAAAAAAATTGCCAAAATGGCAGACAAATCTCAGAAAAAGGTAGATCAGGTGATAAATAAAGCAAAGGGAGCAAGAAGGATAGCTAATGATACATTAACAGCTAGTAAAGAAACCGACAAGAATAGTCATGAAGCGCTATCAAAACTGCAGTACAGAGTCGAGAACACAGAGCAGAATATCGACTTAAGGTTGGAAGAAGCTAGGAAACTTCTTGTAAACCGAATCAGACACAAAATCTAAAACGTCCTTCAGGAGCTCAGTGCCAGCTCCGACTTCAAAAACCCAACAGAAATAGCAGAAACTGAAGAAACACTTGCACTGTTAACATTTAAAAATCAACAGGAAGTAACTAAAGCTCAAGAGAAGTTCAAAAATTATATCCAACAGCATGGGAAACACAGGAGTACACTCAGGGCGGAAGATTCACACAAATATGTACCACAGTGCAGTTACCATGATGAGAATGTTAGTTAATTTAGCTTTGGTATTGACAATGTGGGAAGCTCAGAAGCCTGTGTATGTGTGTGTGTGTGTGTGTGTGTGTGTGTTTTGGGTTCTAATGGGCGCCCAACAGCGACGTTATCAGCGCCCTGACACTTCTTAAAACAAACGAATGTGGATAATAACCAAAATTGTCGTACATGCATGCAATCGAATGACCACACAATCTCCATGTCGCACAGGCTCTCTCATATGCGCTAAAACCAATGAGGAGGGAATATAGCTAATCAAGAAAGTAAAACAGAGGGAAAACAAAACATAGGAGAGCAAAAAGAACAACACAGGGAAATGGAACTCGCTGACCACTTACAAAATACTTCGGTGAGCCAGCCACACTGTTGACACATTAAAAACATCTCCACAAAATCCTGTTAAAAACGTGGGACAATTCACAAAACTTTAAAACTCGAACCACATTCGTTTGATCATTACATAAAATAGACTGCAGATCCGCCGGAAAATCCGCTGCAGTCCGCTGGCCAGCAAATAAAATGCAGTCCAATAAAATGTGGCGACATATGGCTGTGACCGATGCGAAGACGACTAAGAAGGACCTCGTCCCGTCGGCGTGGCTGGGAGGAAGTACGCCACGGCCGAGTTGTGGGCTTTACGACACGGAGTTTGTTGACGGCCACTTCTAGCCACTCGTCTTCCCATCGACAAGGACTTTATACCTCAACAGCGAGGTGAGAGTATGCATTGGGATAGCACACCGAAATACCTGACAGTCACGACATGTCTCTTGAGCTGCTCAATCCGCCCTTTCATTTCCCAGAATTCCTACGTGCCCTGGAACCAAGTAGAAAGACATCTCCTTCCCCAGTTGCTGTAGTTGAAGGAGGGCATCTTGAATAGTCTAGATTACTTTATCTGCTGGGTACAAACGTAGGATAGAGTAAAGGGTGCTCAGAGAATCTGAACAGACATGAAATCTAACACTGGGAGAATGTCTCATCTGTTTCAGAACCGCAAGATCGCATATAATTCTGCGTCGAAGATGGTAAATTGATGAGGCAGTCTGACCTTGATGACAGGATCCGGGAAAACGACAGAGCAAGCAACAGAGTCACCCTGTTAGACCCCTTCGTAAAAACAACTACATGGTTGTGGTGCTCAGATAAAATGGCAGAAAATACCACGGTTAAAACGTAAGCAGAAGTGCCATCTATTCTGTACCGCACCGACTCTAAAATCACTCTGGGCACCCTACCGAGTGACTCCAGCTCACGCTTCACGCGGATCCCAAACGGCATCTTGGCTCATGGACGGTTGGGACAAAGGCGCTCCAGGTGTGGACGAACAACAGTGTGGTGTGCGGGTGAAGCTGTGAGGAACTTACACGCTTGGCTCACCAGGAAGAGCTGGCGCCAGATGGTAAGGGGTGCTTCTCTCACCTCAGCACAGAGGCTGGGTGTGGGACTGGTCCGATAAGCACCTGTGGCCAGCCGAATCCCCTCATGGTGGACAGCGTCAATGATCCGCTAATATGAGGACCTTGCTGTCCCATACACCGTGCACCCGTGGTCCAGCCGTGAATGCCACGAAAGCCTGATAAAATTGGAAGAGATGGGGCCTGTCCGCTCCCGAAGATCTATGGCTAAGGCACTTGAGAATGTTCAAAGCCTTCAGGGTTCTGGCTTTCAGGTTTCGCAGGTGTGGCAACCATGAAAATCTGGAGTCAAAAATAAGGCCCAGAAACTCCACTGTGTCTCTAAAATGTAGTATGGTATCCCCATCTTCAATACTGACAAATTAAAAGGACGACGAGAATGATTAAAATGAACACACACACACACTTATCAGCACAAAACCGAAACCCCGTCTTTGCAGACCACTTCTCTAACCGCCGCACTGTACGTTGCAACTGACGGCTCGCTGTTGCAACACTAGAGGAGGAGCAGAATACAGCAAAATCATGCACAAATATGGAGCACTGTTCTTACCGTAGATGTAATACTGTTGATGGCTATGGAAAAGAGGGTAACACTTAAAACACTGCCCTGAGGGACACCGCCTACCGGAGTGGCCGAGTGGTTCTAGGCGCTATAGTCTGGAACTGCGCGACCGCTACGGTCACAGGTTCGAATCCTGCCTCGGGCATGGATGTATGTGATGTCCTTAGGTTAGTTAGGTTTAAGTAGTTCTAAGTTCTAGGGGACTGATGACCTCAGAAGTTAAGTCCCATAGTGCTCAGAGCCATTTGAACCATTTGAGGGACACCATTCTCCTGCTCAAATCGGTCAGAGAGCGTAGCACCAACTCAAGTCCGAAAAAACCACTGAGACAGGAAAGACCGAATGAAAATGGGGAGGTGGCCACGAAAGCCCCATTGATGCAGTTCTGCGAGTATACAGTGTCTCCAAGCAGTATTGTATGCCTTACTTATATTAACATGCCAATACAGTGATGCTGACAGAGGAAAGACTGCTGAACAGCCGCCTCTAGGACGGCCAGGTTGTCTACAGTGGACCGATATCGGTGGAATCCACACTGAGAACGGCTAAGGAGTTACCGGGTCTTTAACAACCAGACCAGACACCAGTTAACCATTCGCTCCATGGTCTTTCTTATACAGTTCGATAGGGCGATGCTCCGATAACTACTTGGACATTTGTGGTCCTTTCCTGGTTTGAGGAGAGGGATCAGAATTGCCTCCCTCCACGAGCTGGGGAAGTTGCCTGTCTGCCGTATTAGATTAAAGCATTTGAGGAGGATTTCCTGGGACACCGCTAGCAAATGTCGAAGCATGCAATACCGGATGTGGTCGTGCCTGGGTGCAGTCTCATGAGACTCAGCCAGTGCTGATTCGAGCTCCTACGTGGAGAAAGGGGAATTGTAGGCCTCAGAACTATTGGACCTGAAGTCCAACTTTTCCCTCTCCACAGTTGCACAGTAGCGACGAAACACTGGATCCTGGCTTGCATTGGCAGCAGTTTGTGCAAAATGTTCGCTCAGCGTCTGAGCAAAGTCTCTGGGTGTCGTTTGGAGGCACACCTGTTTAAGTACTGCTGCTATCGGTAAACGGCTGCGTGTACTGGAAATCCTCCAGACCGCTTCCCATACTTTTGTGGAAAAAGTGGAATGATTGATGGAATGCGGGAACTCCTGCAATGACCGTTTTTTGCTCTTTTTAATGAGACAAACGAGCCTTGGCTCTCGCGATTCGAAAGGCAGTGAGATTGTCCGCTGTTGGGCAGCATTTAAACGGTTCAAGAGGTGCACGCCTGTCCAGGATGGCTGAATGGCACTCTTCTGTCCACCAAAGTACAGGTCGCCGCTTTAGAGGGCTGAGAGACTTTGGTATGGACAGGTCAGCAGCATGATGGATTTCATGTGTGATGTGATCCGCCCATTCCTGGACGATGTTACAGCGTTCAAAGACAGCCAACCGACTGAACAGCGGCCAGTTAGCCCCGCCAATCATCCATGATGGCGGTTTCTGCCCCAGCAACAAACCATCCAGGAGGTGAATGCGGATGGGGAAGGGATCGCTGGAATGAAGGTCGTCAATGACCTCCCAGTCAACAGAGTCGGTGAGGGCTGGAGAGCAGAGACATAGGTAGATGGCCGAGAATGACCCAGTAGCAGCACTGAAATGAGTCAGAGTACGTGTTGAGGATGCACAACACTTAAGATGTCAGGAAGCTCTCCAAAACTCGAGTCTGAGGGCAAGTAGAAGCTGGGGCCCACAGGACATGACTGGCATTGAAGTCTCCCAGGAGGAGAAATAGCTGGGGGAGTTGTTCCATAATATCTGTGAGAGCCTCGAAGGCTACTGCATCCAGAGGAGGTAAATAAAGCGAGCAAACTGTAAGACACCAAAGTGAATGAATTTCAACTGCAACTGCTTGCAGGTTAGTATCCAGAGGGAGAGCAGAGGAGTGGTGCCCATTATTGACAAATACAGCAACCCCTCCTTTGGCTCTCCCCAGTCAGGTCATCCTTGCGATATAGTGAATAGCCCTTTAGTGCAGGGGTATCAGATGCTTTGAAATGTGTTTCCTGCAAACACAAGCACAGAGATCGTTGCTGCACTAGGAGTTCAATTCCTCCATGTGCGTCCTGAATCCATTCATGTTCCACTGTATAATGGGAGCCATCTATCAGGGGGTAGTACTTTCATCCTGACTTTCTGATGGGGAAGGGAGCCTAAAATGGGTGGAGGCTCAGTTTTGGAGCGAGATGGTTGCCTCCGTCCGACATCAAGCTTCATAGCCACTAAAGGAGAATCGAGAGAGACTTCAGAGAGGTCGATGTCGACATGCTCAGGCTGTTTTCTGCCCGATTCCAACGGTTTTGGACGTTTTGCCTTGGACTTTTTTTTCCCTGGGTAGACTTTGTAGCCACAACGGCGGCTGAGGGTGTGGCAGCATTTGACAGAGTTCCAGATGGAACCTTTAGAGGGGCTGGGAGCTCCACAGTGTCAGCAACCACAGCTTTTTCTGAAGTTCTTGGGGGAGGGATATGCTTACAAACGACTGCAGCAGCACAAGTGCAGGGACACATGCAGATACTAGTGCCAACACTAGCAGCCTTGTTTGTATAGCAGCTTGAGCTTTCCGCATGGGCTGTTTAACAACTGAAGTGAAATAGGTGGCAAAACACGGGGGCAGCATGGCTTTATACAGGTTTTTGCCTCAGTATAGGGGATGCGCTTAATAGTTTTAAGCTCCTGTATCTACCGTTCAGATATTTTCTGTATTCGAAATTTCCAAACGTACAAGGTCGATGGGGATTGACTTTACCCCAAAAATTGGATTTCCCAGTTTGATGTATCATTAAAATTGTCTTGGCCGTTATAGTACAAACTTGATTTTGTCTGTGGTCATTTAGAAGGAAGGCCAAAGAGAACGTGTGCGGAATTGCTGCAATGTGTGGCTCTTACTAAGAATGTTGTGAAGCGTTTCTGCAGAGCTACTCGTCTAGAGAGACACACGAACGTATAAAGCTCGAAATGATCGTTGCAAAAGATTACAAAGGATTGGTATTAAAGACCCCAGTAAAATTCTTAATCACTTTTCGTCAGGATCAGTACGTGGTCGCTCTGTCCTCAATATTTTGGAAGATCATGACCCTACCTCCAGATTTTGTGCTGTCCGTGGCCATGCCAAAATCGTCCAACAGGTCAGGATGTGCTAATATTAATGCATTTATTAGTGCCCTCTTCATTGCTTGTAATTCATTCCCTAGTTCGTCCCAGTTCAACGCCGTCTTTTAGTCTGTCAGTGCACAGAGCCATGAGGTTGTTAATGTGTCGATCTTAATAAATTTATTGTAGAAATTAATGCAGCTAAGGAAAAAGTCCTTCCAGGTACAAGGGACCAGAAACTGTGCAATAGCTTCTAGATTCTCTGGGTTCACTTTGATCTCTTCAGCTGTTACGTGTCCAAAAAATTCAACTTCCCGTGTGATGAAACAAGACTTATCCAGGTTTACAGTTACTCCATAATACTTCAATGTAGTGAGCAATGCGATCAAGGTTCTGCAATGTTCCTTTCTACTTCCCTTAGAGGTTAATATGGCATTGTCGTAGCATGTGAACTCTTCCCTCACTGTCGTGTAGTCGCGTTCATTCAAGTCCGTGGATGATATTTTTAGGCGAAAGAGTAGCCGGCAAAACTGGTAAGAGGGACTAACGCAAGGAATCCATAGTACTTCCGACAGCATACGTGTGTAGCTTGAATTGTCAGACGGTTGAACAGAAGCTAAGGAGTTACATAGGATTTTTGGCGTCCTTTGACTCTGAAGGCGTGCTTGTTTTCGGCAGGAATATTTTGCGGTTTTTTTGTAGGATTGTGCACAGTTCTTTTGTCTTCTGCTCCTATGTTCGTGATTTGATTTACACGTTTGTGGATGGCAAGATAAATTTCTCTTCTCATTTGTTCTTCCTCAGCCTTCTGTTCTCACGCTCTTCATTCTCTCTCTAAGTATTCTCGAGCTGCCTATTTTGATGGTCCACGTATATTCGCAAACGACTTTCCGGAATCTGCACCCGGACTGCTTGATTCTTAAATCGCAGCTGCATCTTTTCTCCTTTCTGCACGATACCTTTACCTCATTCCAGTTCAAGTGATGCACCGTAATCACACAGGAGGCCCATTCCTAGTATATCAGTGGCCAGTTCCTGAACCACCAGGAAATTTCCTATCGACATTTGCCTCTAACACTTAATTCAGGTCTTTCTTCTCTACTCTCTTCACGATTTTTGCCGGTGATAGCGCACGTATTTCTATTTTTTTCAATGATAGCTTTAACCATCTATGATTTGCTTTACATCTGGTACAGGTGTAAGAAGCAAATGTAATTTCGATGTGCCGGCCCTGTGGCCGAGCGGTTCTAGGCGCTTCAGTCTGGAACCACGCGACCGTTACGGTCGCAAGTTCGAATCCTGCCTCGTGCATGGATGTGTGTGATGTCCTTAGGTTAGTTAGGTGTAAGTAGTTCTACGTTCTAGGGGACTGATGACCTCAGATGTTAAGTCGCATAGTGCTCAGAGCAATTTGAACCATTTAATTTCGATGTATTGTTCACGCGTTGCCTGCGACAGAAAAAATCTTTGCTGGAATAGAGTCGCAGGTCAGAGCAGTCTCAGCAGTTGCAGTCGCTCACTGCTACAGGGCAGCTGTGGTCTGTCTCTGGTACAGCACAGTTCATAGCCATGTATTGTGAGGTAAATTTTATTGTTTTTACTGGCATGCGCGTAGTTAACTCACTTGTCTAAGTTGTTAATATGAATTTGTTTCAATCTTTTTGTGATTCCTCAGCACCAGTTGACCCAGATATGTAACATTCAGTTTTCATATAATGGCCTGCTGTGGTAGCCGTATCCATGTTATCCGCTGATTGCAGAAATCTTTGATCATAAAGAGGATCCTACTGCATTAAAAATTAAGTCGGACTATATTAGATGAACGAGTTATTCAACCTTATACAACTGGTACTAGGTTTGGTATGCTTCAAAATTAGTAAAAAAATACAAAACCAAGAGAAATGCTTATCGTTCGGTCGATACCCTCGATATAATTTTGCTGACGACTTTGAAAGAAAATTTTCTCTAAGAATCAAGAAATTAAAGAATGCATATTATAGTACTAACACCATACGGATATTATTGTCCTGTGTAAAGGAGGAAAATTTGAAGTTTAGCAGGTAAGTGGCAGCGGCGTTAAGAAACAGCTACAATCGCTAAAACTGAAGAAACCTCCATTGCCCCTAGTAATCCTTATTAGATTGTATGAAGATGGTATCTGTTCTATCGGACATGCCCGAAAGAGCAGATACTATCTTCATATAGTTAAGGCTAACCGGCCACTGACCTTCTTCTTCTGTGCGGGTGCACACATATTGCCCGAAATCTTACGGGACTCAGTAAGATTGTCTGTCGCGAGTAATGAGTGTAATGGGCAGGGGCAGTACGAATGTAGTGTGTGGATATTAAGTTGGGAATGTGGTGGGGAGCGTGCAAGGGATAAGTGCCCTCTGTGGCTCAGATGGATTGAGCGTCTGCCGTGTAAGCAGGAGATCCCAGCTTCGAGTCCCGGTCGGGGCACATATTTTCAACTCTACCCGTTGATGTATATCAACGCTTGTCGACAGCGTAGGGTCTTGATTTAATTATAATTTCTATTAGATTGTGGCTGAGTTGACCCCTCCTTTTTCCGCATTACCCTTAGATAACTGGAACTGTCTGCAGTAACTGGAAGTAAGTACAAGCCTCAAAAATGTCGTCAAATATCATTGGATAAACTTAGAGCATTCTGAGCTTGAACACAGTGAGTTATCTGGAATAGACTGAGCGCTTCCGTACCAATACATTCCGTTTCAATACATTAGTCTTGCGCAAAACCAACTAGCCCTCTGCCCACGTGAAATCATGAGGTCCATGCATCAAGGTATCTGGCAGATACTACAAAGAAACAAACAGTCTTGGTAGCAGTGCTCACTTTTTATTATTGTTTCTCAATGACGCGTTTCACCTTTATGTAGGAGTCTTTTGATTGGCAGATATTTGGTAGCGATGGGTACATGAGATATCACGTACAAAATATCCCAGCGGGTAAATGCCCCTTGTCAGAGCTTTAAAAACACTGCGCGGTGTCCTTAATTACGGCACGTGGCGCAGTCCAATGAAAACCAAACGTCATCAGGCCTACGGTAAGGCTTTACATAATAAACATGCCGCAGATGTGGTGCATATTCTGGTTGCATACGTCTCACATACACATAAAAATGATCCAAAATGTTACTTTCAATGAAATGTCGTCCACAGATGTAAAAGTAACTTCCGGTATAACTAGGAACCCTTGCTATTCATCGTTTGTGCTATCGATCTGGCTCACAAGGTTAATGATCACTTCCTCATTTTACATATGATGTAGTTATTTGTAGCGAAGTACCGAGTAGAAAAAAAGCTGAACAAAATTTCGGTCTGATCTTGATATGATTTCACAACAGTTCAAAGATTTCAAACTTTCTTTAGCTGCTCAGAAATGTAAATCTCTGTACCTCAGAAAAAGCAAAAACATGTATATTGTGACAACAGTTATCAATCTGTAACAACAAGTAATCTGATATGGTTCTTCAGCTTCTCATGTCGTACTTCATCTCGAAACAGTTCACAGATGAAATTTCGGATGCCAGTGCCCAACGGGCATAACATTTCGGCAAACGGCCACGTGCACAGTTCATCATATTATTTAATGGAAACTATCTCAAGTCTGCCCACAATTTATATGGAATCAAACATTTCAATTGACGTATTAAACTTCTGAGAAGACAAAATTCACTACAAACACCCCTGCAGAAATACTGTGTCATGCTTCCTATGGAGCCGCCCATAATTGCGGTAGTTTTGCAGGTGCCGGATTCGGTGCATAAACTGACCTCTCGATTATGTCCCATAAATGTTCAATGGAATTCGTGTCGGGCGATCTGTGTGGGCAAATCATTTGCTCGGATGATCCAGAAGGTTTTTCAAACAATCACGAATTATTGTGGCCCAGTAGCATGGCACATTGCGATCCATAAAAATTCCATCGTTTTGGGAACATGAGGTCCATGAATTGCTGCAGATGGTCTCCATGTAGTCGAATATAACTATTTCCAGGCATCAATCGATTAAGTTGGACCAGAGGACCCAGTCAATTCCATGTAAACACAGCCCACACCATTGTGGAGCCACCAACATCTTGCACAGTGCCTTGTTGATAATTTGGTTCCATGGTTTCGTTGGGGTCTGGGCCACACTCCAACTACACTCCTGGAAATGGAAAAAAGAACACATTGACACCGGTGTGTCAGACCCACCATACTTGCTCCGGACACTGCGAGAGGGCTGTACAAGCAATGATCACACGCACGGCACAGCGGACACACCAGGAACCGCGGTGTTGCCCGTCGAATGGCGCTACCTGCGCAGCATTTGTGCACCGCCGCCGTCAGTGTCAGCCAGTTTGCCGTGGCATACGGAGCTCCATCGCAGTCTCTAACACTGGTAGCATGCCGCGACAGCGTGGACGTGAACCGTATGTGCAGTTGACGGACTTTGAGCGAGGGCGTATAGTGGGCATGCGGGAGGCCGGGTGGACGTACCGCCGAATTGCTCAACACGTGGGGCGTGAGGTCTCCACAGTACATCGATGTTGTCGCCAGTGGTCGGCGGAAGGTGCACGTGCCCGTCGACCTGGGACCGGACCGCAGCGACGCACGGATGCACGCCAAGACCGTAGGATCCTACGCAGTGCCGTAGGGGACCGCACCACCACTTCCCAGCAAATTAGGGACACTGTTGCTCCTGGGGTATCGGCGAGGACCATTCGCAACCGTCTCCATGAAGCTGGGCTACGGTCCCGCACACCGTTAGGCCGTCTTCCGCTCACGCCCCAACATCGTGCAGCCCGCCTCCAGTGGTGTCGCGACAGGCGTGAATGGAGGGACGAATGGAGACGTGTCGTCTTCAGCGATGAGAGTCGCTTCTGCCTTGGTGCCAATGATGGTCGTATGCGTGTTTGGCGCCGTGCAGGTGAGCGCCACAATCAGGACTGCATACGACCGAGGCACACAGGGCCAACACCTGGCATCATGGTGTGGGGAGCGATCTCCTACACTGGCCGTACACCACTGGTGATCGTCGAGGGGACACTGAATAGTGCACGGTACATCCAAACCGTCATCGAACCCATCGTTCTACCATTCCTAGACCGGCAAGGGAACTTGCTGTTCCAACAGGACAATGCACGTCCGCATGTATCCCGTGCCACCCAACGTGCTCTAGAAGGTGTAAGTCAACTACCCTGGCCAGCAAGATCTCCGGATCTGTCCCCCATTGAGCATGTTTGGGACTGGATGAAGCGTCGTCTCACGCGGTCTGCATGTCCAGCACGAACGCTGGTCCAACTGAGGCGCCAGGTGGAAATGGCATGGCAAGCCCTTCCACAGGACTACATCCAGCATCTCTACGATCGTCTCCATGGGAGAATAGCAGCCTGCATTGCTGCGAAAGGTGGATATACACTGTACTAGTGCCGACATTGTGCATGCTCTGTTGCCTGTGTCTATGTGCCTGTGGTTCTGTCAGTGTGATCATGTGATGTATCTGACCCCAGGAATGTGTCAATAAAGTTTCCCCTTCCTGGGACAATGAATTCACGGTGTTCTTATTTCAATTTCCAGGAGTGTATATCATTAGCTACTACCAACTGAAAGCTGGACATCTGACTAGACAACGGATTTCTAGTCGTCTAGGGTCCAACAGATACGGTCACGAGCCCAGTAGAGGCGCTGCGGGCGATGTCGTGCTGTCAGCAAAGGCTCTCGCATTGGTCGTCCGCTGCCATAGTGCATTAACGCCACATTTCGCCGCACTGCCCTAACGGACACGTTCATCGTATGTCCCACGTAGATGTCTTTAGTAATTTCACGCAATGTTGCTTGTCTGTTGGTCAATGCTCTCGGTCGTTGAGTGAAGGCCGACGGCCATTGCGTTGTCCACAGTGAGAGGTAATGCCTGAGATCTGATATTCTCGGCACACTCTTGACACTATGGATCGCGGAATATTGAATTCCCGAACGATTTCCAAAATGGAATGTCCCATAGGTCTAGATCTAATTACCATTCCGTGATCAGAGTCTGTTGAGTCCTGTCGTGCGGCCATGCTCACATCGGAATCCTTTTCATATGAATTACCTGAGTACATATGAGAGCTCTGTCAATGAACTGCGCTTTATGGTTTGAGTATGCCTTTCTACCACCATGAGCATATTGCTATCCCAGACTTCTGTCACCTCAATGTCAGTTCACCGTATGAATGACTGTGGTGCCGAGCTGTGCACTGCAGATGTGCTAGCCCCTTCCCGAAGGCGGAGTCGTTAGTAGAGTCCTGCAGGACCGAGTAAGCGAGCACAAAATACGAGATGGGGCGAGCACACCCTAACTGGATAGGCTGCCCGCACTAGTTCTAGTGACCGAGCATAGAAGCCGTGACCGAATACGTAGCACGCAACTTCAAACACATTACACGTGTCATTATCCGTGTGAGACTGCAGCCAGTACGGGCTTCTCATTTTTGGTGTCTCTCTCTCTCTCTCTGCAATCATGCAGTGCGAGGAAACCAGTGCAGTAAGACGTAAGATTGAAATCAATGTTTACACGTTGAACAGACGGGAAGGTCTAAAAAGCCAACTACGGAGCATATTTTTGGTGGTTGTAGACGAAAACGGTGCGTCTACTGGGTACGTATCGTGCATAAACTGCTCCACATTATTGTGTTTCCAATCGCGAATCACTCTTTTAAAGAAACACAGTTGCAAGAAACCTCACAAAGATACAGCTCCTTCAGGAATATCGGCAGTAATAAAAAATAGTATTACAGCAAAGTGTGTTGCAATGTGTGCTAAAGATATGAGACCTTTTAATGCTGTTTGCGGCGAAGGTTTCAGAGAACTAGGCCAAGAATTAATACATCTAGGTGCGCATTATGGAAAAGTTAACGTGGCAGATGTCATGCCACATCCCTCTACTATAAGCAGACATGTCAAAGAACAAGCTGATGCAATACGAAACAGTATAATGCCTTCTGTTATAGCGGAAGTTATTAATAAAACATGTGCTGCGACAGTTGATATGTGGACTGATTCGCATAATCAGGTGCACTATTTGACGCTTACATTTCATTACATTAACACAGATTGGTCTCTTGTGATCAATGTTTTATTTACAACAAAATTCCCGGACGTTAGGAAGACGGGAGTAAATATTATAAAAGAGAGTGCTCTATGAATTTAGCTGTGTAACGTATTCGTTCTTGGAAACGTTACTTTTGTATTAAAAGAGAGAGAGAGAGAGAGAGAGAGAGAGAGAGGCGTTGGATTTGTACAGTAAAGTACAGTGCAGCGAGCCGGGGCGAGGCGAGGTGAGACGTCAGCGGTGACCGGTCATGCTCGGTTATCCGCGTGTCCGGAATCCGGACTTCAGACATGGGGCGAGTACGTGACCGAGCCGAGTCGTATGGGACCGGACACGAGCTGCTCGGTCCCCCCGTCAACAGGCGAGCCGTGACCGGTCGAACATGGAGTGTTGCAGCACTCTAGTCGTTAGCACCTTTGCGAGACTCCGATACATGGCAATTTCTACCGCCGTTACACCAAGCCGATCAGGACACCATAGCGTCCTAAACCCAGTTAAGTGCAAACACTCTTGCGTCTTACACCAACCTGCTTGCCTCATGGTGCTCACTTATACCCTGCGTATTGCCAGTCACCGAAAGGTGCCAATCGCCAATTGCAAAATTTTGAACCACTCCGGTTTTGCAGCCACATCTGTTTTTAGTGTCGTAATAAGCCACGTGGTCTTCGCTGTCTGTGCCAAACAGTAGCACTCACTACCATTTAGTGAGAGTGCTTACCGTCACATAGGCATTTCTTAGTATCCCATTCAGGTCGGGCTTTGATCCCTTCCCCTCTCTTCTCCTTCTACTACGCTTCCATTGTTGTCTGTGTTGTTGGGTATTCTTCGATCTTCCCACAGTGCCCTCTTCGTCCAACGCTATTATTCTCTCACATTGAACCATTCATGTAATTCAAGCGTGTTTCAGATGGAGTTTAACTGTGAAAGTTTGATTTCACGCGCCATACTTTCCTCATAAAACTTTCTTCATCCTTCTAAAGAAGTCCTCCCGCTACCTCCTACACATCTTTCGTCAATTTCTTCTATAGCACTTTAAATTTTATTTCGTTATTCTGAACTGGTCAGTATGGTATAGTTTTCTAAACTGACTTTCTGTTGACCAGTAGTTTCCCGTAAATTTCTGAAAGTAGACGCGACATCTGTTGTATTATCCTCGTTCCAAAGCGCTGGCATGTTTGACCTCAATCTGTCCACAAATTGTTTGAGGTGGAATTTAATAATTCTATTTCTCTTCACCACAGTATTCGTTTCGGCATTACGCCAGTTTCAAAGGTTCTAACATACAAAACATAAAAAACGGTATATAACAAAAATCAGAATGAATCTGTCTAATATAGATCCCGTAAACTTATTTTCATAACATGTTAAGTTCAAGCTTACACGGGTATGCAGACCCCCGTGTTCTGAATTCTACGCTGTTTAATTCCGTTTTCTCGTAGTTCCACTCAAACTTCTCATGTCACACATGACAACGTTCTTTGATCCTTTTTGTAGATGCTGATTAATGTTACTGATTTTATGCCCCACTGCCGTAGTCCGTTTCTGATGGCTTCTACCCTGTTTCTGATTACTTCATATTTTTCATATGTCGTGACACATTGTTTCAGTAAATGATAAAGTAATTTGGGGTCTAATGTAACGAGCAAATACTATACTTCGTGCACAAACTCTAAAGCTAGTTGTGTATGTGTACAAGACAGTTTTTCTCAGTGAGCTTCTGCAAGTAATACCATGTAATGACACCGAGAGACAACTTTCCGACAGTGTCAGAGAGTGGGGCAGGACCTCAAATAACCGTGCTCTGCTCGGCAGCGTCCATCTGTTGCCATAGCTCTCAGGCAACAATAAAAAGCCGGATAAGTGCGAGTAGGACTCCCGCGCCAATGGTTCCGTACAAAATTATGTATATGATTAGTTAGTCCATCCCGGGAATCGACAATCTCGACGATATTGCGTGTTATCGATATAAATGTAACAGAATTCGAAACAAGAACAGCTGCCAACATGAGTGAAATAGAACTAGATACCCTCGGAGTAGTGAAGTAACTTAAATCACTTTACAAAAGCAAGTGTTCCGGTCCAGACTGTATACCAGTTATGTTCCTTTCACAGTATGCTGTTACAATAGCTCCATACTTAACAATAATATACAACCGTTCGCTCGACGAAAGAACCATACCCAAAGACTGGAAAGTGGGACAGGTCACACCAGTATTCCCATCATATTAACTACAGATTATCAATTTTGGAATATTTTCCTTTGCTCGTGTGAAATCTTGCTTCCTGCCTAATTCCATGATTCTAGGTCAACGTGAAGTATCCTATAGGTTTTGTCTGAGTGACTTTTCGAGTATCAAATATGTGATTGCACTAAGTTACAAGCTTCAATTCTTTACACCAACAAGAGAGCAATGACCTTAGTAAATGGCATGAGTTTTACTCGATACGTCTACTCGTTCCGTATAAAATGGGTTTTTAACAGTCAGACAGACAGTTAAACAGACAAACGGGGCAACAAAGTGATCCTTAGGGTTCCATTTACACAGACTTCTGTACGGAACCCTGAAAACTATATCGGTATTTTCGGGAGAGCTGTCATACTGCATCCTTAATTTGTGTTGTATTTAACAATTTCTCAAACATCACATCTTGTTAATGTATTTTGCTGTACTCATGCACAAATTAATTGGAAGTAATCTCGAAATTGCGTGTTTCGAGCCATAATTTGTGGACGTAGCATGTTTCTGAGTGAAGAAATCGCCCGTTTTAGCTGTTACGTGAACAGCACGAGCAGCTAGGCTACTTACAAAGTTCCGGACTCAAGAAATGTATTACAGCAAAAAACGTATAACAACGTGGTAGGCTATATAGAATTAATAAATGAAAAAATAATTTTTTTTTCTTTTCAAGAAGACTCCATCCTATGTTAATGTGATTGCGCGTTGTCCATTGTGCCACATACAAGTAGATACTACAACTAACCGCTCTACAAACGTATACCGCAGTATCGGGACAGTTGATAACGCTGCCACAATGGATAATCACCTGATGTGAATGTCAGCTATGTGTCAGCAAAACGAAAAGTAGTGAAGATAGTTAGCCAGAATGAGATTTTCATTCTGCAGCGAAGTGTTCGCTGATCTGAAACTTTCTGGCAGATTAAAACTGTGTGCCGGACCGAGACTCGAACTCAGGACCTTTGCCTTTCGCGGGCAAGTGCTCTACGATCTGAGCTACCCAAGCACGACTCACGACCCGTCCTCACAGCTTCAATTCTGCCAGTACCTCGTCTGCTACCTTCCAAACTTGCCCGCGAAATGCGAAGGTCCGGAGTTCGAGTCTCGGTTCGGCACGTCCGGAGTTCGAGTCTCGGTCCGGCACACAGTTTTAGTTTGCCAGGAAGTTTCAGTGAAGGTAGTTGCCAGGGTATGAGCTTAGGAAGAAGTAGTGCCTTTAATTGATTTGTATGAGGAAGGGCCAGCTTTATGGAATGTATAGTTACTGGACTATAGAAACCGAGGCGAGAAGCAAAATTTGTTAGCTGAATTGATTACTATTTTTAACATCCCCAAAGAACAAATTTACCAGAATATCCACAATTTAAAGAATAAGGCAAAGTGATTTTCTAATACGCACTAATTAACACAGAGCAACAAGGGAAGTTATGTTTGAAAGCAATCGTTTTAGAACTCGGAAAATTGCCATTTAACTTCAAGTAATACGTCTTGAGCCGTGCGCCCTCCATATGGGGCTGCTCACTTATATCGACAGCAGTCAGTCACGGCGAATATCTATGTGTGGAGGATGTGCTTCCTCTAGGGGGCAGGGAGGAGGCGGCGCCGAGCTGCAATATATGGACGTGTAGGACGTACTTGTGAAGTCTTCTCTTATCGGCGGAAGAGTCCACTGATGCCGAGAACCTGTGGACACTTCCGTGGGCTGAACATTGCGTGAAGTTGGCAGCCTGGTTTAGGGGGTGTGTTACAGGCACCGAGATACCGATAGGAATTCGTACTTTGAGCCACTCAACCATTTCAATGAAGCATAGCTGACTTGGGGAATTCGTCTCACCTCAGGACTGTGGACTTTATGGTGAGCGCTCATGTCCAGCTTAAGGCAGCAATTTCGAACCTGTTAAACAACTATTGCGGTCCCGGGTATCATGGTTACATTTCTAACGCGGAAGTGATTTTCCTGGGGCTAGCTTGAAATACTGTGGGGTGTGTATATGTTAGTTTGATTTTGTACTGGGCTACCTCTATTTGATTTGAGGCGAACATAAGCTAAATCATTAAATTTACTATTGGCAGTTTTAGCATTCTTTTGTCATACTGCTGAGTAGTGTGGCTTGATAGTGCCTGTGCAAGTTCCGCGTTTTTATATTGTCTAGGGGGCTGCAAACTCAAGTAATTGCTTCTAAACTTTCTTGACGTTTGTTTCTCCTGTGCCCGCCAATCTTGTCCCACTCAATGGTGCATTGTTTTATTATTTCAGTAGCACTAGGATTAATGCAGTTTCTGTATTATAGGGGAACTAATTGTCATTTCATAATTGTTATTGTACTCAATTCAAGAAGGACCCCAGAAATGGGCCTTTCTGTATTGTTCTCTGTGCCTCTGATTGGAACAAAGTTCACAGTTCTAAAATAAAATAAAAAATAGTAAAAGGCAGTCCTTTGTATGCCAAAGGACAGAGGCATCTTTTGTCTTTTTGGTAAGCTAATTTCATGTATGCACTTTACTTTAAGTTGTTCACTGTTCTACTGCTTTCGGGTGTGTTCTCCTCTTACGCTATCATTGCACTGCGTTTTTGTCTCCCCATGTTGCCCCAGCGGGCTTAGGCTGATGCATTTCGTGTATGTATAACTGCATATAGACAGCCATTAACAGTTTTAACAGTTAATCCCTCTATTGAGCATTAACTTGATTTAGTTTTCTCAAGGCGGTTCTGTTTTAATTTCACTGTCGTGCTGACAGGTGATCCTTGTTGTATTATATAGAAGTGCTCATAGTTAATTTTACAACTTTTTAATAATCTGAATAATTCATATTATGCTTAATTATTAACGGCTGTTGATGTCAAATCCTTTTGCTAAAGCTGTTTGTGAAAATCTTTGCTAGCACCATCGGGAAGTGGCTTTTGGTATATTACTGCATTTGCCGACGCCAGAGTAATCACTGCTCTTTGTATGTTTAACATTTTGAGATGTCTCACGTCTTTCAAACATTCTGATTGGCCGTCGGAATTCAATCGTGTTAAAAAATTGTAGCCTATCCACTGGCAATATCGTATTTGGTTTAACATTATAAACTTATTTTTGATGGGCACTTCTGTTTTCTACGAAACTGTAACAGCCTGCTTGGGCCGAGGCCGCTAATTTACTTGTTCAGAGCATTATCATTATTAATAAAAGTTTCTCTGGCTTCCAGTCGCGTCAAGTGGTTTAAAATCCATGAGCTATTTGCCGAGTACTCCTCGGCCATGGTCAAGTGGTGACTGTCTTCTAGTCGCTGCTGCCGTCCTTATATAGCCGCGCTACCTTTCGTGACGTCATTGGTACCCGCTCCGGCACCATATATGGTGATGTTTGCTTTAGGCGCCCACCGCGTCCGCTTCAGCCTTCCGATGGTCGGTTCCCAAGCTGTGTTAAACTGCACGCCGCCGTCTTTATTGAGCGTATTGTCACAAATTTTTATTTCGATCACTTCTTTTATTATGCTATCACAAAAACTGTTAGTATTTGTGGTAGTAGATGTCTCGTTCGAATGCAATACGATGACCGTTTTCTCAAAGATGGCTCTGAGCACTATGGGACTTAACATCTGAGGTCATAAGTCCCCTAGAACTTAGAACTACTTAAACCTAACTAACCTACAGACATCACACACATCCATGCCCGAGGCAGGATTCGAACCTGCGACCGTAGCGGTCGCGCTGTTCCAGACTGTAGCGCCTAGAACCGCTCGGCCACACCTGCCGGCGACGGCTGTTGATGCTCTGCTACCACTGATTTCCTGGTACCGTAGACGAAACAACTCTCGTATTCTAGACATCTCTCGTGTTCTACACAACCGCCAGATTTCGCAAGCTACCTTTCCGAAAATACGTAATCAGAAAGACTCCGAGGAGGACTCGAAGAAGTTTGCTATCTTACCGTTCTGTGGCTCAATAACAGGAAAGATAAGCCAGCTCCTAAACAGGCATAAAATCGATTCTGTCTTCAGGGCTCCAGCAAAAATTTTTCAGCTCTTGAGGCCTACGAAAGACGGCGTAGGCCTCAGAACCTCAGGAGTATATAAAATACCATGTGGGTGTGGACAGTTCTATATCGGACAGACTGTGCGTACCATTGAACTACGCTGTGTAGCAATCGAAATATTTTAAAAACGACTTTGATCCACTGTTTCGCCCCTTAAGGGTGGAATTCCGAACAATCCCTTCTTAAACAATGCTTACAATGTAAGATAACAGCCTCTTCAAATATCAAGTTTTTATCCATAGGTGTTTAGTGCTATCAGTAGTCAATGAATCAGTCTGGCCCTATCCCACCCCCTTAGGGGCTGAATTTCCAAAAAACAGTGAAACACGTATTTTTTATTTCTTACCGAGAAGCCAAATACCAATTTTCTAACATATAACTTTAAAAAGAGCTCAGAAATAAACTTTTCATAAAACGTTTCATCCGTTATTTCACCCCTTAAAGTGAAATTTATAAGAACATTGAAATGCGTATTTTTTTCTATTTCTAACAGAGAAGCCAGCTACAAATTTTCATTGACGTAACTTGAAAAATGTTTGCATCAGGAAATATTTCCATAAAAATTTTCAAGCCCTGTTTCACTCTGACAGAGATTGAATTTTCCAAAACAGTGAAAGACTTATTTATTTATTTCTGACGCAGAAGCCAAATTCAAATTTTATTAGATTTAACTTTAAAAATACTTTCATAGTAGAACAGTTTCATAAAACATTGCATCCCTTATTTCACCCTCTTAGAGGTTGAATTTTCAACCGAGAATTTTCTAACCGAGAAATCTAACAGCAATTTTCATAGATGTAGCTTTAAATATACTTTAGTTCTTCAACAAGATTTTATTTAAAAAAATTCACCCAATATTTTCCCTCCAGAGGGGGGCGGGGGGGGGGGGGAGGAGTTGCCGAAACACGTATTTCTTTATTTCTACCGAGAAAACAGATACCAATTTTCGTAGGTGTAGCTTCAAAATTGTCTCAATAGCGACATTTTTCAAAAAAATTCCATCCATATTTCACCCTACCACGAGTGAAATTTCAAAAAATTCCATCTTCAACGACGCCTTCAGTATCAGATCAACACAGTTTGCAAATTTAAAGTTTCCGTTCTTAGTGGTTTGACTGGGCGATGATAAGTCAGTGAGTCAGTCAACTGGGACATTGGATTTTGTGTGTGTTAAAGAACAGACCTTTTGGAAGTTACGTTATTTCGTCTAACTGTTATTTTACCTAATATTAAAAAGATGAAAAGTAAATGATGCTAGAAATTTTAGTGTCACAAACAATCTCTCTTTAATAGTAACGGATTTACACATATTAGTGTCTTGCTTGTCAGTTTTGGATATAGTTATAAGGAGCCTTTCATCCATTTCCATCGCTGTCATTCTCGTAAAATTTCGATATTTTTGTGGTTTTCCATCACAAGCTCTGCAGCGAGATTGTTGCATGCTGAAACATGATTGAACCACGTAATCAATTCCCTTATACAACACGAACATGGTCGTTTACGTTTTTATTTTGCCACTAGAAACATTAAAGGTGCTGCTGTAGCTTGATGCTCTTCCATCATAAACTCTTCCCTCACGCAATCGGCGAGAGTGATATCTCAGCTCTCACAGAAACGCTCACCCCACTGTACGTAAAAGCTTCCGACAACTTATCTCGGAAGACTTTCAGACACTTAACAGAAAGCACTTGCGAGTGCCAATCAGACAGTAACTGTCAGCGAGCATTTGTCCCTTTTGTAAAACATTCTGTTGTTAATACTGATATTGTCTGAGGGCATCGAAGTGTCTGATATCAAAAAGCTCTTGCATGTATTCCAGCTCCATACAGTTTCGGCTATTTTCCATTAAGGGGCAATCAAATGCAAACGAGACAGATAGAAAAAAACTGTTTATTATTTCCTAATCGCAATAACTGTTATTACATTTACCCCATTGCGAGACAATACGATCAGTGCCTACGTGAAAAAATGTTCGTGGTGGCTCACGGTAGTAGTATCTTTGTTCCAAGGCGTGCAACGTATCATGCGAGGCAAATCGACGGACACGTTTGGACTTGAAGGTGAGCTATAGATTTAGCTGTAAGTTAATTACGGAACCGTGTTCCAGAAAATAAAAAACGGGCCGTTGCAATCACAGGCAAAGATCATCATGACTTTCCCGGAGCAGCTCTCGTGCCTGTTGTTTCGACTACAACATGGAAGTCTTACAGAGAAGACCTTAAACATCCTCCGTGCAGTCCCCATCTCTCCCCAAGCGACTTCCACATGTTTGGAGCCCTGAATAAGGACGTTCGTGGCTGTCGACTTCCTTTTGACGACGAAGTGCACAGCTAGGTACAAGCATGATTCCCTGAAAACCGCAAAAATTTTTCCACGAAGGCATTTACCGTCTACATAGGTCCATTCTCCACTCCTAAGAGTGGAGCGGGCTGTTCGAGATCCGCACTATTGAAGAGTCGCAGACAAGTTGATTGTGGGAAAGATGAGGGATTCCAATTGGGAATAAATGGGAGTTTCCGTGACACCATGCGCCACCTAAGACCTAGGCGGAAACCGAGGGATAGGGAACTTACTCGTCCGTTGAGAACGATGTCCCAGTCAAATACTGATGGGTGTGTGCGAATAATGTATTTATATTGCAGTGATTCAGCCAAACATTAATTGGTGTATATGAGCAGTGTATATGTGCTGTAGAGATGTGTAATTGTCACTGTACAAAGTGAAGAGTTGCATTTGTATCATTTTCATTTGACTGTTCTTTATATAATGACAGAGTATTTTATCTGTGTGTGTGTGTGTGTGTGTGTGTGTGTGTGTGTGTGTGTTAGAGAGAGAGAGAGAGAGAGAGAGAGAGAGAGAAAGAGAAAGAAAAAGAGAGAGCGAGTTTTGTTATTGCAAATGTAACTGATGTACTACGGTTACTGTTAATTATTTTCTTAAGGAAATGCTAACAGTGTTACCCCGTCTTTGTTGACTTCAGTTTGTGCGAATTTTGTTTTGCACACGATGTAACAATAAAGATGGAGGATGGTCAATAAAATCTGTATCGCAAATTTGCCTTACCGGGTGATGCAATGCAATCGAGAAGGATCTTTGTTGTGTTCACGATGCTGCTGTCTCTTGGAGACCACTGGACCACAAAAAATGGCTGTGGGTAGCACATAAACTAGCAAATAGATTACAAAATTTCAAATAACCTCCAAGTGGCTGTTCCAGCACGTCGTTCCGTGGCTAAAAACACTGCAAAAACTTGAAACGTTTCTAAATAGGGTGCAGGACGGGATATGTCGTGTTAGTAAATATAGCACATAAAGATTTTGCAGTTTCAACGATGATGTCTGTATGACTATTTTCCAAATTGCGGATCACCGTTTATTAACTCAGACTAAATAATCCAAAGCTTACCCCATCACACTGTTTAGTCTTTCAAGACAGTTCATATTTCAGTGCACTGAACAATATCGGCCATCCTCAAGTCGTAATCAGTCAGCTACAGGACAACACTTGGAGGGCAGGGTCGCTTCATGGACGACGGGGCATCTGATGTTGGCTTCGTCCAGGAGTGGATGCTTCCCGGAGTTGCCGGAGACACCGCCTGAACCTGAAGTGCACGTCTGGAAATGCGAATAACGGTCAGCAAGCTGACAATACAGGTGAGCGGCCCCGTGTCAAATGAGCTTGGGACGGCGAGTGCAGTGTGGCGGTCCGCAGCTGATCGGGCGGCATCGGAGCTGACGAAGGATGTCTCTCGGCTCCAACAGGAATTTTTGTTTCAGCACATGCCCATGTTACCCACACCCACAGTCGCATACCACATTCCTAACCGCACCTGCCACGGTGTGTGACTGTGTTGCTCTTGGTTTGTACACAGCAGCGCTTGCAGTCACAGTGGAGGGAGGCGGGAGAAAGGGCTAACACATCGGTCAACCAGCTACCTCAGCATGTTGTTTGTGTGTTTAGTACACGCCATTCATATGGTTATACATCTATAGCAAAAATGACCGAATCCATCAATATTTGGAACGTTTTAAATGTTGTGACACCCACGTTAAGAAGGCTTTATTCGACGGAAGACGGTGTAGAACAGGATAATGACACTTACAAAATGTTTTTGATGGATCTGATTATTCAAAAACGTAAATATTCATTTGAATTCTCAACTGAAGTTACAGCGGATAGGACCGTTGATAAAGAAAATGACTTTGTAGACGATAAGGCGATTAACAGTTTTCCAGATTGTAGTACTAGTGCCAATGGCGAAATCAGTACACCTCAAAGAGGTGATGACTGTGAACTTTCAGCAGAAAAGATATCCAATACTATTAGTATGTTAACAAAATTTGCGGAGGAACGTCTTGAACGTATTTAATGTGATTATCATACATCTCCATGTAAAGTTTCGACCCACAGCAAGGAATGCAGAAGTTTGTCAGATTTT
This sequence comes from Schistocerca cancellata, assembly GCF_023864275.1. NCBI lineage: Eukaryota > Metazoa > Arthropoda > Insecta > Orthoptera > Acrididae > Schistocerca > Schistocerca cancellata. Next base: position 109,544,561 of record NC_064628.1, on the reverse strand, counting down.
TCTTTTAGTAAAGTTCTATAGCAGACTTGGATCCGCCGGAAGAGCGCCACACAAAGGTGTCGATAAGAAGTGAGCACTTGCTTCTGTATGAATGTCTGTTTGCCTTCAGCTGTGCCTGTATAAGGTTTCATTTTTCTAAATATTGATAGCTTTGCCTTCTCGTAAATTTTCCTTCCTTTATGTATCTTTTGTCCGTGGGGAGCCAACCGCGTGGTTGAACATGAGAGTTTGTTGGGCTACCGTCGTCACTAACTGTCCGATCTCATGTTTGTTTTAAAGAATGTTAACTGTTCATGATTGCGTGATGTGATATTGTTGCAACTTGGCCACTATACCTAAAAATTGGGCCTCCACAAACCACGTGGGCACGCGGGTGTACTGCGAAACGTGTACTGTTTCACGAGTCATCAGGCAACAGCAGTTGCATGAATGATTCACACCAGTGCTTTTAGGTGTAGATTATAACGGTGAATGTATCGATACTTTTGTTTAATGTTTTAGGAATTAATGTTATCAGAAATTGTGTACATGCCTCACATCCATATCTTAAGAATAATTGACTCTATCCACAATTTTCTCTTGTATTCCGAGGTTACTTTTTTGCACCAAAGCCACTCACCTCGTAGCTTTCCCGTTAGCACATCCAACTCGTTTGCTTACGCACAGCTCCAGTGATTAGTTTCCCCTTTTATTTTAAAACAAATGCGTTAGATTAGGCCTTATTTTCAGGTGTGTTGCTGGGAGCTGATCTTATGCACAGTGTTCATACATTTTCTATTTTATTTTGAATGTTTGCTCCTCGTGATCAATGCATGGGCAATACTAATAATTACATCGCATCCCCCCCCCCCCCCTATGAGCGATATCACAACGTATGCATTTTTATGACTTTTTGGTCTGTGATCAAATTAATTTATTTTCCGACTCTGCCAAACCTTCGATTAGTTGTATAGTTAGAGTCGGTGGCGACCCTAATCTTAACGTAATAACCCATAGAAACAGGTTAGTTACACGGTGTACGAGAAGAGTGTCGTGCTGTTGGCGCTCGAGGAGAATATCGGTTCCACAATCAAGTGTGCTGTGACTGTGATTCGCATTTAAGTTCTGCTAGCAATTGTAGACTTCTGTGTTTTCCTGGCCACTGTAAAGCGGAGTTGCTTTTGCCTGAAACAAGTTGCAGTCATGGAAGGTGCTATGTTGAATTAGATCTTGGTGGCGTGCTCTTATGCTATTGTTAGGCTATATTTAGGTTGGTTAACTTTTCTCATAATTAGTCTGTGGCCTAGTATTTTTGCCTTCAGTGAAGTAGTATACCTTTCGCCATATTTCAATATGGTGTGGACGTTCTTTATGTGCTGTTATACAATTTATTGCTACTTTTAAGTTTTGGTTTGTAGAATTAGCCTCAGATTTTGGATACCTTCTTTTGTTATTTATGTTTATTTAGGTAACAGTGTCTTGAGCTTGTGCCCAGACGTCTTCTTTTATTATTATTCTTTTACGGCCTTTACAGATTATCTGGGTTCTGTTATTAATAAACAATGTCGGAGAGGTATTTACGGTCCCACAACACCCAGCCACTTATCACTACCACTGATTGCTGCGCCACACCTTCAAGTCACCCACTCCTAAATTAGTAGATACAGCAGAACACGGTGAAATCACGCCGACGCACTCACAATGACGCCACGTTGAAGACTGACAGCTGAAGCACGCAAGGGGCACCTAGCGGCGGAAGTTCGTACCGCTGATCGGGCACAACATTCAACTTCTCTCAAATTTTAGGTAACACCTCGTACTTTGTAGTTAGGCTATACTGTCGGGAGTCCGGTGCAAATACGTACTTGAAGCGACGTTCAACAACGCAAGAGAAGTATACTTTGAACAGAAGTAAGTAATAATACTGCAACAGTTAGTGGCGCGACATTTTTCAACTCAGCCTCCCAGCTGCTTGCCATTATAGTAACATCAGAGCCTGTTTACTGCTCAAGAGTCAGACGATTCAGCCAATTAGCAGGGCAGAGTCTTCGGTTGTAGGTTTGGCTCGCGGGACCCAGTAGCGATACGCGAGCGCTTGGCCGCCCGTGCCGGTGCCGCTGGCTCTGCGGACAGGCCGTGGCGCCCCCGCGCGCCGCCTGCGGTCCTCGTGCGCGCGCTGTTCCGTGCTCCAGGCCCGCCAGCCGCCGCCGCCCGCGTGCGGCGACCACTCCAGGGGGTGGTAGCTGCTGGCGTGCAGGGAGTACTCCTCGCTCCAGCCGTGCCCCGGGTGCGCCTCGCCGCCGTAGCTGTCGTGCGGTGAGTCGTCGCTGAGCCAGGACTCTGTGCGAGGAAACGAGCACTGAACTCGAGCATTTGGACAATGAAAGAAATAAATGTATGGTTATAACCTAGGTTTAAGGGGCTCCGGAAAGGCTCAAAATCATGAAAAGTTCACTTTTTACTTTTTTGCGTTTTCTGAATCTGCAGACTATTACCTTTTAATAGATATATAATTTATTCAATTCCGAAGACTACAACTATTTTTAATTTTTTTTTTGAAATGTGTTCTACACACTGTGGCGCTGTTAAACTGCTGTCAAATGGTGTTATTATTAACGTCCGTGTTCATCAGGTACATTTTAGTGATGTGAGATAAAGTATGTGTTGTGGCTAACCTGTGATGGTTCTATATATATCGCTGCTGTGATTGTCGATTGTTTCATGTTTATTTACTCTGTAGTTATCTCGAAAATATTCGTATTTAATTCTGTTTCTTGAGTCTCTGTTTTGTTGAAGTATAATAATGAGAACTATTATGGAATGGCTATTAGGCAAAATACACAAAGTGTCGACGAAATGAAGAAGGCTGTTTGGGCTCTTTTTTTTTCATACTTCTTCAACCGATGAAAATCCCCAACATAGCTTGTGTCCCAAAGAAGAAGACAGTTGGTGTAAATATAACAAAGGATTGCTAACTGGTGAAGTGTACACTCATAAGCATAGTCTGCCTCATGCAATAATGGAGGTGATAAAACCTATTTTCAGAGACTTAGCAGCACCTGAACTGTCGAAAAGTGTATTCACGGAAAAACTCAAAACCCCAATGAAAGTGTAAATAGTGTTATATGGTCGAGAATCCCCAAGACTGTATTTGTTGGAATAGAAACACTTCACTTTGGTGTGTATGATGCTGTTGCGACTTTCAATGATGGCAACATTGTAAGGTGCAAGGTATTTAGAAATATGGGAATGAAAATAGGTTTTAACATGGTACGGGCGATGCTTGCTTTAGACAACGAACGCCTTCGGGCTGCAGACAGGGCTGTAAAGAGTCTAGAAATACAAGCAAGAGTAAACAGGAGGAGGAACAAGAGGAAGCTGGAGGAGGAGTTTGCAGACGATGAAGGTAATCCATCCTATGGACATGGAATGCACTAAAAAGTTAATCCAATCTTTGTCGCTCGATTCCCAAAACTTTTATTTTCTCATACTAATTACATGTTTTCTAAGGATCTTCCAAATATATTTGTTTCAAACTTTCAGTAAATGTTACACAGTACCTCCTGCATAATTTAACAAAGCCTTTTTCCAAAAAACTGTATATTTTTGAATATATAAATAAAAAATTGCAAAAAAATGTTGTGAATTTTCATTACAATTGAAAAAAAAATCATCTTTAATAATTGAACTAAAATTTTGTAAAATCCCTGTGTTAAGTTGTAGCCCATATTCCAATAAATAATCTGTAAAAAGTTCAACTTCCTACCTCAAATACTTTGTTAGGAAAGATGTATTTTATAAGCGTTATTTTAACATTGCAAGTATAGGGCGTTCCGGAGCCCCTTAAAGATATTACGGAGCAAAAGGTTGTTTGAAGTTCTACAAAAGCTACAATGCTGTTTTAAGAGGTAAAGGACTAGACAGGGAAGCGCTGGTTGACAAGTAACTGAAACGGGATTGTAGAATATCCCGAATGTCATTCAGTCTGTACATTGAGCAAGCAGGAAAGGAAACCAAAATTTGTAAAGAGAGTTTCAGGGAGAATAAATTAAAAGTCTGTGGTCTGCCGAAGACGTCATAATCCGGACAGTGACGCCAAAGAACTTGGAAGACAGGGCCTTAAAAAGAGATAACAAAATGAACATCAACAAAAGAAAAAAAAAGAGTGTAACTGTATTTGGTCGAATGAAGGAATCAGGCATTAAAAGTAGTACATAAATATTTGGGGAGCAAAATAATGCCCGAAGGGTAGAGGGTATAAAATGTGGACTGGCTGTGGCAGTACACCATTTCTGAAAAAGAGGAAATCGTTAGTAGCTAAAACACATTTAAATACCAGGAGCACTTTTCTTAGAGTTTTTGTCTGGAGTGTAGCATGGGACGGAAATGAAACATAGACGATAAGCTCTCCAGAAAATAAAAAAGAATGAAATCTTTTGAAATGTTGTGTTAAAGAAGAGTGCTGAGGATGTGTAGATCGAATAACTAATGAAAGGGTATTGAACTGATTTGTGAAACAAAAAAAATTGTGGGACAAATTGACTAAAATACGGGGTGTCTGAGAGGAGAAATCCCAAGACAGCAAGAAATACTCGGTTTGGTAGTGAAGGGATGTGTGGTGGGTGGAAGCTGTAGAGGGAGACCGAGGAATCAATAGAGGATGCAGACTTAGGTGGATGTACAGGCTGGTTATTATTCAACATTCGCTACTTGAGCCGATGTAGACGGTAAACTATTTACCGTATGGGTGGCTACTTTATAGGAATGACGTTCGGACTGTCTGCTGGAGGATTTGCGTAGTTAGTACTGTTAGTGTCATCACCTGAGAGTTACGCATCGCTACCTGTATCGCGACGTATGGTTGAAACACAAGCATCAGTGTGCGTTAGAGATGCAAAGCCGGTCGGTGTGGCCGAGCGGTTCTAGGCGCTACAATCTGGAACCGCGCGACCGCTACGGTCGCAGGTTCGAATCCTGCCTCGGGCATGGATGTGTGAGACGTCCTTACGTTAGCTAGGTTTAAGTAGTTCTAAGTCTAGGGGACTGATGACCTCAGATGTTAAGTCCCATAGTGCTCAGAGCCATTTGCACCATTTTTTTTATAGTTGCAAAGAGTCAACATGGTTCTAGATATGGTAAGCAGGGCTTTAATCATGAAGCTGTTTTATCAAAACAATAGCAGCAGAGCTGCTGCCCTTCGCGGGTATCGACGCATAAAGGAATACGGAGAGGTCTTCTTTCCTCACAGGGGTTGAAGAACATGATTCAGAAGTTCGAATTAAGTGCCGATTTGGAAACTGCTCCTGGGAGGCATCGACGACCAGTCGCACCATAAATTGTTGAAGAAGTTACTGTTTCCATGGCTGAGAATGCTGGACCTAATGTGCGACGTTCAAGCAGTGCACAAGCTGACCATTCAGTGGTCCACTGTTCGAAAAGTGCTGCGAACAGTTGTGAAATGGTACCTCTAATGCGGTTTCAGGCTGTCTTGGATGCATATGATCATCGTATTGAGCAACGTTTCTAACCTGGAACGTAAACACGGTACGCAGTTATCTAATGTTATTCTCTCACCTGGAAATTAAGATGTGTCTGTTTCAATGATGTATTCGTTATTTCTCTTCCTTGTGTCCTTAGAAATGTTTCCACAAAGTTTCTTTGTCACATGATCAATCGTTTTTCATGGGGGCCCTCTTGAGTAGGGAAATTTTAGTTGTAACTATCCTGTTGGTTGCAGTATTTAAGCAGAGATGAAAGTACACAGGATAGACAAAAGTGGAAAGCTGCATCAAACCAGTCTTCAGACTGAAGACACAACAACACCTACGTTTGAAAAGGTTATCATTATTGGCATCTACTGAGTGCTTTTCTTTGTGGAAACAATAGGTATAAGGTTTTAATTATCGCCTCGAAAAATTAAAATTATGTGATTACTTTGTTTGCAAGTACAAGTCCAAAATACTGGTACACAAAAAATCCTGCCGTCACAGTACCCTATGACGCCTCCAGATGGGCCAAAACATAACGACACAGCCCATTGATGGTGCGGGGAACTGTGCAGTGATTCAGATTCTCCACGTAAGTAAGAACAGCGCTGCAACAGTACATGCTATGTTGACGGGATGAGCCATCATATGACGAAAGGCTTAGGTGGTGCACGCGCTTTCAGTGTGGTCAAACAAGTCTGAATAACGAAGAACGAAGTGGAGATCTCCTTTCTGTAAAGAACCAGGAATCTCAAGAGAAGAGCAGTCCCTCATGCTCGAAGACACCACGTATCACAATCGACAGAGAGGAAAGTGAAAAATCAATCATGGATCTGCTTTTAACACTAGGGCGACCAACGTTTCCGTGCCATCTCTAATAGCCAGATGGGTCATTCTGATCCAATGTTCTGAATTATCATTTCAAATTCGTGTACAGCAATTATCTTTTAATGTTTTTATGTCATTTATATGCTACAGAGTTGTAAATAAAATGCAACAGAATAACATCAGTTATTAAAAATATACTAAATTCACTGAAACCCCTAAGACCCAAACAATTGGAAGCAAGTGAGGAATTATTCGTTTTTACAGCTATTTTAGCTACTCCATACTTCTACGCAATTGACAGTTTTGTAGTTTTTTGTGTATTTTCCATAAAACATCTACATACGACCAGAGCACTTCGAAGTAGTTTTAGTACACTTCCAAAATTTAAGAACTTGACATTTAAGACGTGCCTCCGCTATTTCGCCTTCATTTATATTTACATTTTTTTCTTAATTATCTGCGGTCGTATGAAGTTAGCGCCTCCTCACACAGCCAGGGTGTAATTATTCTGCAAATCGGTGAATGACATGTTTTGTTTTGATCTTTTGCCAGCAACAGACCCGAATACTACACACGCATTTATTCCTGCTAGGTCAAGAGTATTGTAGTAGGAATGTGTTTGCCATCTTGTTGTGGGGGCCTTGGCTGAATACTGCCTGGCTGTTTTGTCTACTGTGTTACAGTTTCTGGAGTGTTTTCCTCGTTTTTATTTATGGTTACACTAGGATGAAGGGAACTAGTACATTTTTTACTTTCTTTCCTTGATAGACTGTTAAGGAAATATAATCAGTTCAAAATTTTTGAGCAGGATGTATTTCTATTCTTCTTTCAGTTTGTTGGCAAGGTTGAGGGAAGTGAAGTAATAATTATAATGACGTTTCTGCCATTGGAGGGAAATGGTTACATAAGACGCATCACTGCATGATCAGAAACCCTTTCGTCTTGGGATCATGCGTTGTCCCTAGCAACATAAGGGAAACTATTGAGAGTGTTCTTAATATCAACAACCACGCCTAATCAGAATTTTTTCATACTTGCCGGGCTTCGAATCCACGAAGTGTGTGAACGAAGACCTAGTCTTACTTGGGAGGAGTTGTTGGCCTGACGTTACGTCAGATCCAAGTTCGTAACACATTGTAGAGTTTTCTATGACTTTGTCCCATTCAGCAGAAACAAATGCAAATTTATCAATCAGTAAACGTACAGAAAGTATAGACTTCTCGGATAACTTCAAGAATCTCATAATTTTACGGAACCTACGTCTACTCCTCCTCCAGAACTCACTGTAAATATGAAATTGTCTCAGCTTCACGTAAATAATGTTTCTGCTATTTTGCAACCTTGAACTCCTGTCACCTCTTTAACGCAGTTTATCGAAAGAGAATAGAAACAAAAGTATAGCCTTTGGTGCCATTGTTGTTAGTTTATACTATAACAATATGAATAAAACTTAATTAGTATACCGTAAAATAAAATGGACTCAATAACGAATTGCATGAAAGGAACTGACTTTTGCAAGAGAATGAGAAATAAAGGTAAATTAATTGAGTCCACTGTTGTTCATTCATACCACAATAATACCAAAAAAGTTAACTATTGCATCACAATCGAAAAAAGTTGAAGCTTGAGAGTGCATGAAATTAACGTAAGGCATTACGTCACGACGAAATTTATTTCGTTCTGTTTTAATGAAAACTGCCGTCACAGTACCCTATGACGCCTCCAGATGGGCCACGAACAATCGTGATCGCAAATGACGTCTTATTGCTTTCAAAAATAATTAAACTTATCATTTACATTACAGTGGTGGTTCCAGTTGACACCATCAGGTAAAACTTGAATTTACACCGGACACTATTACAGACTGATTGCCCTTGATAGTGACAGAAATGTTGAAATTGCGATGACAATAAAGAAAGATACCTCTAAATAGAGTTTGAAGTTCTTCTCGCAAGTGATTCATCAATGGATGAAAGGAAATTTCACTTTGTAGATATGTGACGAAGCGTAGAATGCAGGTGTCACTCTGCAGCGAATTTGAAATTTCCAGGCAGATTGTCCGCCGGGCCGGGACTCGAACCTGGAATCATGCCCTTGCTGTCTAAGCTACCATGGCAGTACTCACGTTTTACTTGTAGCAGTACAATCCATTGGAAACAAGCACCTGGATCGAGGCTAAGCTGCTTCCCGCAACATCCTTTCTTCTAGGAATGTTAGTCTTGCGTGGTAGTCAGGTGAAGTTAGAAAAGTTGAAGATAGGGACTGGCACAAGTAAAACTTCTAATGGGGGGCTGGTGGTGGGGGGCAAAGAGGGGGAGGGGAGGTAAGAGGTAGGTTGTCTTGATTGGTATGTGCCTAGTTTAGTCGGTAATAGCATTTCCCTGGAACGCAAGGTTACAAAGAAATTTACATGCTTTATAATGAACAAAATGCTTCAAAGTGTGACAGAAAATAGTTTTGAGCGGCGTATTTCAACTTTGTTGCCTGCAGGATGGCTGCTGCCCTCACCGTGGTGGTCCTTTGGGAGCTGCAGCACGACGACTTGCTTGTGGGTCGCCTCCGATCCTCTACCTCCGTCCCCTCTGCCACTGCTGTGCTGGCTGCCTCTCCGACCCTCGGAATTTCTTTCCAGCAATTTCTGCGCCATCTCCACCACTTTCATCGCCAGAGAGAGTAATGACTCAAGAAGTTCGGAAGCAGACTTCAGTAACATCATTGGCATCAGCATGATCATCTTCCCCATTACCAAGGTGCCCATCATCATCATCAGGGCGTTTTGTACTCCCTTCTCACTCTCTCCGCTGTCGCCGTCTTTCTGTCGGCAGCAATGGTTGCTGCTCTCACTGCTCCCGTGACTGGAGAGCAAATTGCTTAGGTGGCCGCCACCTGAAACACATATCACATCGTTTGTTGAGTTTCCATTATTGAACTGAGGTAAACAAGTGTGGAGTGTATGAGGCATGATTGGTTCAAATGACTCTGAGCACTATGGGACTTAACATCTCAGGTCATCAGTCCCCTAGAACTTAGAACTACTTAAACCTAACTAACCTAAGGACATCACGCACATCCATGTCCGAGGCAGGATTCGAACCTGCGGCCGTAGCGGTCGCGCGGTTCCAGACTGAAGCGCCTAGAACCACTCAGCTACCAGCGGCCGGGGAAGACATGATTGCTTAAATGGCAACGAAGATGGGTGTATACGAGTATATACAGGGCGATTCAGCTGCCGCTACCTATAGGTTTTGTGCAATCCGCAATATCCTCTAATACCACAAGCAATACTTTCATATTCTCTCGGTCACTATGCGCAAGCTATTAATCCTACAGAAAAAAATGAACATATTCTTTTGCAGGAAATTAATGTAGTTTAATTTTGTACTGAGATACATCTTCGCTAGAGGCAGTATTTTTTTGAATCATTCAAGAAAAACGTACAAAAGTGTCCTTCAAAGGCTTTTTTCTAGGATAACTCGAAAACTGTGGCTCCAGCGAAAATCCATCCCAGTACACTGTTCATCTTTTCTGTTGGACTAATAGTTTACATGTAGCGACAAAGAGAATATACAAATCTCGCATGTGGTGTTTTAAGGCGTTGCTGGTAGCATAAAAGCCATAGGTAAGGGGGCTGGATTACGCTTCATACCAGGCGTCCCTCCTAATAGTCGTCAGGTGTACTTTCTCCGATGTCTCGGCAGATATTTGCAATTTTCGTCTGGCAGTGTGTAGCTGGAGTCAGGACAAACAAATAATGCCCTTCACGTCTTTCATGCGACGCCCAGCGTCGATAAAAAGAGTCGGTTTGTTTCGTATTACTATCAAATTAATTTTTAAGGGAGAATTTTACGTGTTCATTCCATAGAATGGTCTAAAATTAGTCTAGTGCGATATTTGTGCTCTCTGTATGTATCAACAGAAAGAGTAAATCACGAAGAATTACCTGTCCCTCACCGACTGCTACCGTCATGTTGTAGCGCTGTTTAATTGCTCTTCGAGGGTAGGTCGTTCTTCGTGTTTTATCGTCCCTGTTAATACATACAGAGAAAACAAATGTCGCTGTAAACTAATTTGGTGATTTTTCTTTGTCTAGAGCAACAATCTTGTAAAATTTTCGAAATGGCATTTCCGCCTCATGATTTCACTGTATATACCGTATTTCACGGACTATAAGATGCACTTCTTTCTTCAAAAAGTTTCCTTCAAAACTGAGGTGAGTCTTATATTCGAAATTGATATAAAAATGTCCCGTGTTTGAGTTAAAATTCCCTCCAATCTTAAAAATGGCCATATATTCGATGCCGCGGGCAACCTGTCTCTATCTGGCAATACTGGATTCAGCTTGCAGCAGCAGTGCACCGATGCGACGAATGTGAGTTGCGGGTATTCACAAGCTTGCTAACACTGTCTCCCTCCCGCCTTGCCATGACGAAAGCAGAACACTGTGTAGTCGATGATGCATCAGTGCAGTGTATGGTGCTGGAGACCTTGAATGGAAAGCGATTTGTGCTATCAGCAACAGAACATTATTTTTGTTAGTAGCTAGTTTATGATGCGGGTTATAAATTTAAAATAATAGCATTGCAGAAGACCATGGAAAGAGAGCAGCTGAGCTGTATTTCGATCCTCTACCAACAGAAAAAACCATTCGCAATTGGCGGGGTAGTAAAGAAGAACTGAAAAAGTTGAAGACTAAATAGAGGACTGAATGCAAAATGGCCAAAATTAGAAGATGATGTATTGAAATGGATTTAAGGACACCGTCAAAATGGCACTGGAATTTATATAAAAATGATTCAAATAGGCGCTCGTAAGCTAGCACTACAATGGAACTTACCACACTAAGCGTCATGGACTTAGCAAGCGAACTAAAACCAAAATCTCTCAGAAAATACCACAAGAGTATGAAGAGAAAATATATCTTTCCATCGCTTTATTGTTCAACATCAAAATAAAGCCAGTATAGAACTAAGCCGAGTAGCGAATGTCGACGAATCACCTCTGACGTTTGACGTTCCCAGTAACGGAACTGTTGCCATGAAAGATACTAAAACTGTAACTATAAAAACAAGTGGACCCAAAAAAATGCACTCCACTGTTGTTCTTCCTTTTTGTGCTGACCGTATTAAACTTAATCCAGTGATCATTTTCAAGAGCGAAACACTCCCAAAACCTTCCAAAATACCACCAGTTGTTGTTGTTCACGTACTGGAGAAGGGCTGGATGGAGGAGGCTGCTATGGAATTATGGGTTAACAGAGTGGGGGAGAGAAGAAAAGACGCTTTGTGAAAAACAGTTTTCTTCTTGTTCTAGATCAGTTTAGTAGTCATTTGAAAAATTTCGTGAAAGAGAAACTGAGAGTGAAATACGAAGCTTTCTGTAATTCCGGGAGGACTTGCTTCACAGCTGCAACCTCTTTATGTCTCGATAAATAAACCATTTAAAATGTATATGAGGGTGGAATGGAACAGATGGGTGATGGATCAAACCCAACACGAATTCACACCGTACGATCTTTGAACAGACCCACAGTCAAACAAGTGTGTCAATGGATAACTTAGTAATGGTCTAGAATGAGAGAAGACGTCATCGTTAAACCTTTCAACAAGTGGACATGAGTAACGCTCTCGATGCCAGTGAAGACCATATTATACATGAAGAGGACAATGATGACGATCAAGAGCAATAAGACGGAGAAGAAGAAGATGATGAAGAGGGAAGCTTAGATGACTATTTTCAGGTATTTTAAAGGTCAGTTCAATTTTATAAAGTAAGAATTTTTTAACCTGGCTTTGCAGTCTAACAATAAAAATAGTACAAATGTTATTTTTTTAAAACTGTTTAAAAGTAAAGATGCGTCTTACAGTCTGTACAGTCTTACAGTTCGTAAAATACGTGTATTTATTTGGCTATGTACGTTTCGACATTAGCCTATTTTCAACTGTTACAACGTCAGAAATCGACCTTCCGTAAAGTACATTTTTCGACGATAACTTGTGCTCCACATGCGTCGGACGATTTTTGACGCTGTAACACTTGAGATGGCCTCAGGACGAAATCTAGATGGTGAAATAAACACATTATTCACAGTCAAGTGACGGAAATAGGTTTTCGAATACTAATTTGGGACAGCTCTACAGAATGGGCACATAAGATCCGCTTTAAAAATAATTTTGTTTATAATGGGAAACAAACGGATGCTTTTCGTCGACGCTGGACGTCCCATGAAAGATGTGATGCGCTTATTTGTTTCGGATGGCTCCAGCTACACAATGTAAAAACGAGATTGCAGACATCTGCCGAAACACAAGGCAAAATGCTCCCTATGACTCTTAGGGGGACATTCTATAGTAGACCCAATGCATCTTGATGATACAAACTGTCTGATCAGAAGTCTCCTGACACCCGCGTGTGGATCACTAGATGTCACGGGAGGTGGGCCCGTCAGTACGACAGCAAACAGGAGGAAGTATAGAGAAGTTGTTTCAGCGTAAGGGATCGGCCAGGAGGGCTCAGTGACTACGAATGTGGACTAGTCATTGGATGTCTGATGAATAGAAAATACTACAGGAACGTTTCAACCCTTCTAAAGGTGAGGAAGTTGACAATTGGTAATGTGTCTATGTTGTGGAAACGCGAACGAACTGATTCTGCAAGTACTAGAAACATCAAAAGAAATTTTGCATTGCCCTGGTTCCCAGAACTCATGCAGATAGGCGTTGATTGTAGATATTGTGTAACAGACACAATAACTTTGACTATTAAGAGATCTCACTAAACCCGCCCAAAGATGTAAACAACCATACATGAGCAGCGCTTATTAAACGGAGGGGATCCGACAGCCGATCAGTTCGTCATTCCACCAGGAAGGAGTACATGGCTCGTGTTGTCTGTAGTTCAACCATGCCTAGATGGTCAGTACCGCGGTTCAATCGCGTCCGCGTTGTTACTTTGTGACAGAAAGGGCTCTCAACGAGGGGAGTGGCCAGGGGTCTCAAATGGTTCAAATAGCTCTGAGCACTATGGGACTTAACTTCTGAGGTCATCAGTACCCTAGACCTTAGACCTACATAAACCTAACTAACCTAAGGGCATCACACACATCCATGCCCGAGGCGGGATTAGAACCTGCGACCGTAGCGGTCGCGTGGTTCCAGACTGTAGCGCCTAGAACCGCTCGGCCACCGCGGCCGGCTAACCAGGGGTCTCAGAGTGAACCAAAGCGATGTTGTTCGGACATGAAGGAGATACAGAGAGACAGGAACTGTCGATGACATGCCTCACTGAGGCCGTTCAAGGGCTACTACTGCAGTGCATGACAGCTTCTTACAGATTATGGTTCGAAGGAACCCTGACAGCAACGCCACCAAGTTGAATAATGCTTTTCATGCAGCCATAGGAAGTCGTGTTATGACACAAACTATGCGCAATAGGCTGCATGATGCGCAACTTCGCTCCCGACGTCCATGACGAGGTCCATCTTTGCAATCGCGACACCATGCAGCGCAGTACAGATGGGCCGAACAACACGCCGAATGGACCGCTCAGGATTGGCATCAAGTTCTCTTCATCCGTGAGTGTCGCATATGCCCTCAACCAGACAAAATGGTTCAAATGGCTCTGAGGACTATGAGACTTAACTTCTGAGGTCATCAGTCTCCTAGAACTTAGAACTACTTAAACCTAACTAACCTAAGGACATCACACACATCCATGGCCGAGGCAGGATTCCAACCTGCGACCATAGCAGTCGCGCGGTTACAGACTGAAGCGCCTATAACCACTCGGCCACTTCGGCCGGCTTCAACCAGACAGTCGTCGGAGATGTGTTTTTAGGCACGGTAAGGCTGAACGCCGTAGACACACTGTCCAGCAAACGCAGCAAGGCGCAGGTTTTGGGGTGTCATTATGCGGGGCCGACGTCCGCCGCTGGTGGTTCATGGAAGGCGCCATAACGGCTGTACGATACGTGAATGCTGTCCTCCGACCGACAGTGAAACCATATCGGCAGCATGTTGGCGAGGAATTCGTCTTCATGGACGACAATTCGAGTCCCCATAGTGCACATCTTGTGAATGACTTTCTTCAGGATAGCGACATCGCTCGACTAGAGTGGCCAGCATGTTCTACATACATGAACCCTATCGAACATCCCTGCGACAGGTTTAAAAGGGCTGTTTACGGACGACGTGACCCACCAATCACTCTGAGGGATCTACGCCGAATCGCCGTTGAGGAATGGGACAATCTGGACCAACAGTGCCTTGATGAAATTGTGGATAGTATGCCACGATGAACAGAGGCATGATTCAATGCAAAAGGACGTGCTACTGGGTATTAGAGGTACCTGTGTATACAGCGTTCTCATCTATGAAGGCCTTGCTATATGTTGGTACAACACGCAATGTGTGGTTTTCATGAGCAATGAAAAGGGCGTAAATAATGTTTATGTTGATCTCTATTCCAATTTACTGTACAGGTTCCGGACCTCTCGGAACTGAGGGAATGCAAAACTTTTTTTTGAAGTGTGTATTATCTGAAAGCAAAACTTCATCATTTGCAGCTTGTAGACATTTTTGCGTACAACGTCGTGATACCGCCACATAACGGACTTTTCGCTCTTATAACAAAGGATACATCTACACAGTGGATGATATTCTGATTCATTAATGGTTTCCCGTTTATCTCTGCTGCGATATGACATAGCGTTCCTGACAAAATTTTCGATGACAGTGCAGGATACTGATTCCTTAATGGACGGCGATTCACCACATTTTTCGAAAACAGTCATCGCGATCATTTTAAGTTCTGGCAGTCACAATACATATTTGTTTTCTTTTAAAGATTAAAATTCCTTGTAAACCAGTCTTCCAGCAGGTGAATTGAACAGTTGTCTTCTTTGATATTCTTGTAGGAATTTGCATGAACCACATCACAATACAAAATAGCAAGACTTTATGAGTTGTTCCACGTAAACCTCTTTGTAGTTACATAGAATGGTGTTTCATGATTTCAATCCCCGACGCCCATAACTGTACGTTTTTGAATCCGAACTTAGAAATATCACAAAACTACTACGGTTTATGGTACATGACTACCATTTACATAAACCGTCGCAAAGCCTAAGAAAAAAATGAAATATTATTGGAAAAAAGGGTTGCTTATCCCGTTTGCTAAATTATAACAATTCACAGCTCCGAGTAAAGCCAAATTTGAAGATAAAATTTTTTAATCCTTATGTGACTGCAGGGTACACATATATTTCCTGCTCATACATTGCAGCTAACGCTGCCAATATTTTATTGCAGTTAAGTTGATTTTCTTTTCTGGATTTACATTTCACTACGTAGTACCCTGCGATACATTTATAAATAAAGCTGTTGTGTTAACTAAAATATAGCCCCAGTATCTCGAAGTACTCAGTACCTTTCACTACAGAAAATAAATTAGAGATACGCAACCCATATTATTTGTACACGATCTCCCTTACTAAATTCGAGCTCTCATCGTCTCACTTTTCGTATCCAGTAGTTCCTCAGCGTCTCACTTTGCATGTCCAATAGTTTTAATTTTGTCTGTATAATATAGCTGAACATGCTTTTTTCATCGGATTTTTTTAAATTTCCATTTCAATTAACGTCGCCGTTTATTTCCAATCTGTACCACATTCCCTGGATTCTGTTTACATGAATTCTGCTGGACTCTGAGACAATGGGAAATGAGAAATGTAAAAAAAGGTGAATTTCTTTCATGATAACTGTGTCATAATGAATGCTAACGAAGGGCAAATGCCTAGAAATTCAGGTGCTAAAATGATGCATAATAAACGTACGATGTCTTCAAGACTCACAAGAGCGAACACAACAACTAAATATGTACCAAGGATTGTACACAGGGAACGGAACCATCCACAGATACTTTTGAAGAGCTTTACTTACTGCCACGACCTGCTGCTCATCCTCAGTTATTTTAATACAGGATTACATTCATCAATAGATATTTGTCTGCTCATGTAATTTGTTCAAGTGAACGGCGTTTTCTACCGTTTTGCCGTTCACTAGAACAAATTTGAAGAGGTGATCACATGCTTCTGACGAATCTAATACTTAGAGTATACTATATTGTTTTTCATTGTATATTAGTGTAATTTTACTTAATCGGCTACGCACAGAAATTACTAATACTGAAAATATTTTTATAGCTGACGCGAGCCGGTAGTGTAGCAATTCTTTCCATCGAGAAAGTTTTTTTTTTGCTTTCAATATTCACCTTTTCGTATCTCTTGATAAGAGTAGGACGCACGTATTTACTGCTCCCTTTGTCATTTATTTTACGACTCAGTTTATGTATTTTGTATACGAGGAACCTCTCACGGGCAGGTCGTTCATATACTATTGTCACTGAGGGAAGATTTATTAATTTACGCAAATCATTAAGTAGTGTTTCATTAGTAATTAAAGAGCTTTACTCACTCATTATTAACAGTTATTTGTATATATTCGATTTGTTTTATTGCGCACCATATCCTAACTGTGAGAGAGTAAGCAGAGAGCAGAAGAGAACAATTTTCACTCTTCCAGATTGTCCGTAAATGTAAAATTTTGCAACAAAGAATTTATGTGACGCTATTATGTGTGATCATATCCATAATTCTCTCTGTCCATCTTCAGTTCTTCGCAGCTGCTACATAATAAGCATAACTATATGAAGATGTATGCGATAGGAGAATTAATGTTTTAAATGTATTCATTGATGGTTTCGTTCTCTATCAACAGTCTTTAATAGAAGGGATTGCAAGATCCAGCTTGGATAACATAATATTGAAGGTTTATGTGTTACAGAAACTGTTTCAGACACAATGATCTGTAACAAAGACAGCGACATATGTTTTGAAAAGTATCCCAGCACATTTTGGAGATATAAAATTATAACGATACGAAGAAATTAGAAATTTACAATGTGTAATATATCTGCCATCTTTGACTAAGAAACGTTGAAGTGAGAGAATTCTGGACGTGTCAGCTATTGGAAAGATGGAAAGAGACGTATGAGAAATGTGAAATAACAGAAACTACAATTAACCAAAAGACAAATGTAGTATACACAGAGAACAGAGTACATGCGGTTTCTTGGAGGCACAGTAACTGCTACAATGACCTCTCTTATTGATACGCGTGATTCGTCTCTCTTTAGACACTTCAAAATCGATACGCTGCCGGAACCGTACAGTAGGGAAGAATATAAAGTAAATGAATATTCTCATTCAAGTAACGACAGCCACCCCCGACGACCAATGCACCTTGACGCGGTTGGCTTAATTGAACGTCCAAACGGGAGAGGCTACTACATCTGAAGGGTATCTATGAAGAGTCCATATTAAAGTATGATTCCTGGAGAAGATCAACAGCCTTTTTAATAGTAGCAAGGGCAACAGAGTGACTAACACACTGATCTGCGTACTTTTCCGCATTTGCAGCTTTACTGTATGGCTTAGTGTTAATGACGTCCTCTTCGGAAAAATCTTCCCAAGGTACGATAGTCCCCCAGTCGGGTCTCCAGGGCAGGACTGGGCAAGAAGATAATGTCATCAGGTAAAACAAACCTACGTTCAATGGCCCGGAACAGTGGAAGGTTACATCCCTTAGTCAGGTAGATTAATAATTTTTAAAGAGAAATTGGTGAGTGGATGTCGTATGTAGTCGGAATTAGTGAAGTTCAGTTGCAGGAAAAACAGGTACTTCCTATCAGATGAGCACAGTTTCAAAATCAAGGAAAGGTAATGCAAAGCAAAAATGAATGAGAAAACTGGATGGTGGGTAAACTATAAGGGGCTTTCAAAAAGTTTCCGTTTGAGGGCGATGCTGCAGCGTATATGTAACGTAGCGCGACTTCGATGCGAGTATATAAGCATCGACATGAAGGCAAGGGATTGCTGTCCTCCTCCTCCGCGAATCCCGCCGCCTCTATCGCTCGTTCCTGTGCCCTCGTGACAGGGATACACTCCAACGCCACTGGCAAATACAGCGACACGTACGGAACATTATTACAGCAAAGAAACGCCGGGACTGGCCCCAGACCTGTACACGACTGAACGCCACCCTCCCCATCAACTCCTCCAAGTAGTGGTCCGCCTTCCATCGCCTTACTCGTTCCCATTCCGCACCCCATTACCCCCTTCTCCATCACGACCACCTCCTTCCTGACAACCTCAGTTAGGCCAACCACTTCCCTTCCCACCTTTCTGAGGTCTTCTCCATCCCTGATGATCCACACTTTCGTTATTCTCTTTTCCCCACTGTCATGGAACGCACCGATACCTCGGTCGCTCCACTTGCTCCTAGTCTCCTGCAGTTGCCGGCCCCTGACATCAACACTCCAATCACAGCACAAGATATTGAACTTACCCTCCGGTCCAAACGCAACAGGCTCCTGGTCACGGCTGTGTCACCTACTGCCACCTTAGAGAAAGCCACTTCTCTTTCCTAACTGTCCTTGCCCATCTCTATAACGTCATCCTCTCTACCGGCTTCTACCCCGACCTGTGGAAGACTTCCCGTGTCCTCTTATTCCTCAAACTTAACAAACGCCCTTCCGTCGCCTCTTCCTATTGTCCCATCTGCCTCACGTCTGTCTTCAGTAAGGTCTTCGAATCCGTCCTCTCCCGTCGTATCCATCAGTACCTTAATCACCACCACCTCCTACCCCTTTCCCAGTGTGGCTTCCAACCCTCCTTCTCCGCCAAAGACCAACTCCTTAACCTTGTTCACGTTCTCTTCCTTCAGCTTAACTCCCGTCGCTCCGCCATTTTTGTTTCCCTCGACGTCGAAAATGCCTATGACCATGTATGGCATCCCATTCTCCTCTTTAAACTCCAAACCATCGCCCTGCCTATCAATTTTGTCCATCTGGTCCCTTCCTTCCTCTCATGCCGTCCTTCCTGTGTCACCCCCCACAACACCAACTCCCATATCTTTTATCCCACTGCTGGCATCCCCCAGGGCTCCATCCTCTCCCCTCTCCTTTATCTCTTGTACATGCTTGATATGCCCGAGCCACCCCCACCTGTCCACCTTCTCCAATATGCTGATGACATCGCCTTCCTGGCTCTCTGTCCTACCCTTCAATGGTCCCAACGCACCCCCCAAACCCACCTTGATCTGTTCACCACTTGGTGTAACCAGTGGCTCTTTTGTCTCAACCCCTCCAAAATCCAGGCAACCAAAATAGGCTGCACCACCCACTCCTTCTGCCTCCATGATTTCTATCTCACCCTTTATGGTTGTCCAATCCAGCTCACCCCCACCCTGAAATACCTTGGCCTCATCCTTGACTGTCACCTCACCAGGAACCCTCACCTCCTGACCATTCAGCAGAAAGCCCATTCCTGCCTCCACTTCCATGTCTGTCCGAACATGGGCATTGCATCCTTCCACCATCCTCCACACCTACATATCTCTCATCTGTCCTATCATCTGTTATGCCAGCGTTGCCTGGATCTCTGCACCCACCCGCTCCTACAAGGCCCTCCAAATTCTTGAATGCCATGTGCTCCGCCTTGCCTTTGCTATCCACCTTCCTTCCCCCACATGGCTCCTGTATGACCTCATCTCCATCCCCCACCTCCTCCTTTTCCTCTAACATCTCTGCATCCTTTACACTGTCCGCAGGCCTGATCCCCCCGACTCCCTGGTTTCCTCCTTCCTCTCTGCCCCCCGCTCATTGTGGCGCCTCTATCGCTGTATCTCTCCTTCTCTCCACCTCCACACCCTCCATCTCCTTCATCGGGACAATTTCCAGCACCTCCCCCACTTGCATGTTGAACTTCACTGTGACATACACCCTTCCTTCCAACTGTAACCGGGCCTTGCTCCCCTCCTCTGCAGGGACCCTCTTTCCCTCTCCTCTCCTTCTCCCATTGCGGGTTTTCCTCCTTCTATCCCGTCCCCCCTCCCTGCGGAGTTCCAGCACTCCATCCTCGCCTCTTTCCCTCCACATCCTTCCATTCCCGGCCCTCTTCGGCATGCCCCCCGCCCATCTCCCCCCTCTCTTCCCCTCCCTCCCTTCTTCCCTTCTCTCTCATCTCCTTGCACCTGGCAGATCCTCCATTTTGCTCATTGTCATCAGTGTGTTACATCAGTGTTGTGTTTGGTGCTGTTCTCCTGTGTGTCGAGAGGTGTGATTTTAATTGTATGCTGGACTTGTCCATAGTGTTCCTGTCAGTGATTGTTATTTGATACTCCATATGTCGATACTTTTGTGCTCCAGTCATACTTCGCCTTGCGTTCTTTTAATTGTCCCAGTGTGTGAGTTTTTTGTGTGCGCTACTTCTTTACAGTTTTTTTATCTCCATTTTACAGTCGCCCCTTTTTGTCTATTGCCTTCCACAATGTTCCCCCCACCCTTTTTTCATATCTATGTACACCATGTGTTCTCTTCTGATAGCGTCTCAGAGTGTTCCATCAAATTCAGATCAGGTTTATTTGGTGGGCAAGACATGAACATGGGCGCACTATAATGTCACTCAGATGACTGTTGCAAGATTCTAGCGTTGTGATACTGATAGTTATCTTGTGGGAAGATTCCATCGCCATTGGGAAGACATAAAGCAGCAAGGGATGCAGGTTGTCCCCAATAATAGTGGCGCATGGTACAGGAATGAGTTCTGCCTCGAGGGCCGAGCGCGAAGATTATTAGTTTACCACCTCACAGCACCCGGGACAGCTTTCCTCAGTGTTTATTATGTCTTGATGTGTGTCGTATCGTTGCTTGGTCCTTATCGCTAGTTGTTGTGTGTGTCCGTCCGTTAGCAGCGGCGTAGTCCGCTCATAATGTGCGCCATGGATTCCAAGTAAATGTACAGTCAGCTTTAGTTTTGATAAACCAACGCTTCCGTGAAGTCTGGATCTTTGGACATTCATGATTGGCTCGTTGATACAATTCATGCAAGATCTGTTCAGGTTCATACTGCCTATTCTGATTATGATAAGGTTCTCAAATTCCCCTTAAGCATAATGTGGGTTCCACAAGTATGGTGCTGCTCCCTAACACGTATATGGATTATAACAATTTTCGAATGTTCTATCTCCCACCAGAAGTTGATTCATTCATTCGTATGGCTAGGGCCCCCCATCGGGTAGACCGTTCGCCGGGTGCCGGTCTTTCAATTTGACGCCAATTCGGCGACCTGCAATCGATGAGGGTGATAGGATGATCATGAGAACAGCACAACACCCAGTTTCTGAGCGGAGAAAATTCCCCGACCCGGCCGTGAGTCGAACCTGGGTCCAGAGGCTTGCCAATCCGTCACGCTGACCATTCAGCTACCGGGGGCGGACACCGCCGGAATTCAGTTCACTTAAAAGGTGTCGCTCCCTTATGGTGATGTGAGGGCATACAACGCGAACACTAGTCCACTCAGCACCAGTTGCAATGTTATAGCGGAATCTGTTCAGTGTAAATGGCAGTTTAACGTAACATTCCTTCCCACCTACAAGTCCGTGGTTACCGCTTTCATATTACTTATAGTGAGCAAGTGGGATATGCTTTCTCTGAGGTGAAAGTTGCCAACTTAATCTAATTGCTCATGGCGGGTATTGGCACTGAAGTACTCATTTGAACAGAGTAGAAAAATGACGTTAGCTGATATCGTTTCTGCTGCTCACTAGATTGGTGCCACGTCTTAACTTTTCGCCTTTACTCTCGCAGCAGAGTCCTGAAATTGTAGTTGCCAAGCTGGCAGTGCCCGCGGTGCAACGTAAGAGACCTCGTACGTACGCGCGACTGCTACGGTCGCAGGTTCGAATCCTGCCTCGGGCATGGATGTGTGTGATGCCCTTAGGTTAGTTAGGTTTAAGTAGTTCTAAGTTCTAGGGGACTGATGACCTCAGATGTTAAGTCCCATAGTGCTCAGAGCCATTTGAACCATTTTTTGAACCTCGTACGTAGGATGGTGAGGAGTTGGGTACTTCTACTCCTCACCCACCCTTCCCTGAAGTAACTTCGTCACTTGAAGTTTCTTGCAGTGCTGAGTCTTGCATTTCTGATGGGGTCGATAGTGCGAAAACAGTTGCTGAGGTCTCTTGTGTTTCTCCTAGTTTTCCTTCCGCGGCTGAGGTAACTCCTACGGAACCACCCAAGAGTGTGGAAGTTGTTGAGCCTTCTGATGTTCAAATGATACAACACTAGCAAATTGCGGCGTCCCTAAAATTACCTATTCCCTTGATGTCACCTATTCAGGTGACGTTGGAACTACCAACTGTTGTGTTTCCAGTGGAGGCGATTTGTGGGCATGAAAACCCACCTGTCGACCCAGATGTTGTGGTGTCTTCTCCTCTCTTGTGTGTCGATCTGAGATGCAAGGATTCCATCATATGAGTGGGCGTCTGTGCCTCCTTGTTTGTCACCTGCTCTGGTTAATGTTCAACAACCACCTACGTCCTCGACTGCTGATGGTGTATTACTTCGTAGTCATTGTAAACTACGCGTCCAGCCTGAACGGGTAGTGGTTCGTAAAAAAGAAGACACAGAAGGATCCCAGAGGCGGGGATGGGAGCCTCTCCACCGACCGACTCGTCACTGTACTCGGCAACGGATCTTGACATAAACTGATGATGTAATTTACTTATCAGCACCTCGAATTTCGTTTCTTGTTGTTAAAGTATGCAGGCCTAGAAGGTTCTTTCCTTGAATGTTAATAGGGTGGAATCGGATTAGCGGCTCACTTCGTTTGTCAGTTTATCTATGATTCCAGTGCAGATGTCGTATCCCTAAAGGAAGGACAATTTATGAACCTTTCTCTGTCTGGTTTCTGCACTACGTTTAATGTGGCTTCTGAATGTTCCACGGCGACTCCCTTGTTCTTTAGGGAGGGTATTCCCTTTGAAAGGATTGAAGTTCTTGACAATGGTAGAGGAATAGGATGTACTTTTTTTCACTTGACCTTGATTCTCCATTAAGCGCCGTCCTGTACCGGACGCACTTTGGATCGTTCCCGATCTTACAAGGAAGAGACTGTTCATTTGTTACAGAAAAGTTTGCACGATGTTCTAATAGGTGGCAATTTTTTCTGCGTGTTGTATACTGCAGATTAGTCTCCCAATTTTAATTTCAGTCGGGAATTGCAAGATTTAGTTTGTTCAATGAAACAGCAAGATTTTTGAGTCTGTAAATATTCGACTCTTGGCAAATATACCTATTTTACTTTAACTTCTAGCAGTAGGCTTGAGAGATTTTATTTGTCTGATAGGGTGTGTAGTAACATTTTGGCTATCGATGTCATCCCCGCAAACTTCGCTGACCACTGAGCAGTGACTGTTACTTTAAATCACACATGATAGTCGGTGACTTGGAGGATTGTTCTCCCAATGAAGTGATCCGAGAAGTGTGGGACTTAAGTCTCCGTTCAACTGCGCGATACGCCTCTATTTTTGAAAGGTGGGTTCAGCAATCAATGCCGATGCTCAGAAAAACGTTAATACAATTCTGCGCTGGTAGAGATCGGGAATTTCGGAAGATGCAAGTATTTTACTACTCTCTCTCTTACGTAACTTTTATCTAAGTGGGCATCAGGCTGTTACAGACGTCAGGCGTGTAAAGAAGTAATTACACCGAAGCGCAAAAGAAACTGGTATAGGCATACGTATTCAATTACAGAGATATGTAAACAGGCAGAATACGGCGTTGCGGTCGGCAACGCCTATATAAGACAACAAGTGTCTGGCGCAGTTGTTAGATCGGTCACTACTGCTACAATTGCAGGTTATCAAGATTTAGGTGAGTTTGAACGTCGTGTTGCAGGCGACGCACGAGGGATGGGACACAGAATCTCCGAGGTAGCGACGAAGTGGGGACTTCCCCGTACGACCATTTCACGAGTGTACCCTGAATATTAGGAAGCTGGTAAAACATCAAATCTCCGAAGTCGCTGTGGCCTTAAAAAGATCCTGCAAGAACGGGACCAACAACGACTGAAGAGAATCGTTCAACGTGTCAGAAGTGTAACCCTTCTGCAGACTGCTGCAGATTTCATTGCTGAGCCATCAACAAGTGTCAGCGTGCAAACCAGTAAACGAAACACCATCGATATGGGCTTTCGGAGCCTTGTATAATTTGTTTACTTGTATCCAAGTTTCGGTGGCTGTAAGTGGGCTACTGCCACCCTATATTACCATCCGTAGGGCTTTGACCAATTACCATCCGTAGGGAACTCCGCTTTCGTTATCATTGTTTTATCACTTGAGACCATTTAGAAGAATCGTCGCTGAGTTACAAGGATGGACACACTAGGAAGGGACGATTTCGGTGCTCGCCTACGCGGATGAGGTAATGGTGTTACTCCGTTCTTCCGCTGAGATTCCATTACTGAAGGCTACGTTGGATGTCTTTTGCCTTGTACCTGGTACCCGTATCATCCGAGGCAAATGTCGATTTTTGAAATTAGCGGGTTTTGATAATGCTGTCATTCTGTGGGCGACGGTGATCGATATACATAAATTTTTGGGAGTTATAATTGGCCCTTCTCCACTCCAAATGGGTACACTTAATTGCTTACGGAGGTATACAAGGAGTGATCCTGGAATAAGAACGGCGTTCCCTTAGCCTACTTCAAAAAGTTCGGATTCTGGCTACCTACGTCTTGTGCAAAGAATGTTACGTCGAGCCGCAAGAATTCTCCTTCTTCTTCTAATTTTTCGGCTGTATAACGTTCAGTCATCTTCAGAGTGAGCCGCAAGACTGCCGGTCCAGTGCTCGCTTCGTCCCTTTACACACGTGTACCGCGCAACTGCGCATGCGACCACACATGGAAATGCGCCAGAGACGTTCGTCGGCGGCAGGGGCGTGCACAATACGCGAGTTACATCTATGACTAAGCATTCGATCTGTGTTGGCATGTCGATATATCGTTGTGAGCTGCACTGTGACGACGTCTTTGTGAGTTTATTACACCAAGTGCCGGATTCCATGATTATCAAGGCTGAAACCACTAACTCTATTTATTAAATTCGACGTCAAGCGAATCTCAATTGCCTCCTTCACTAACGAGTCCCAAAAAGATGATGTAGTTGCCAGAATTTCGACGTTGTCATATAACATACTGTGACCAGTGTCAATACAATGCTCTGCCAGTGCCGACTTGTTAGGTTGTAAAAGTCGTGTGTACCTCCTGTGTTCCGTACATCTTTCTTGGACAGTACGAGTTGTTTGTCCAATGTAAGAAAGGCCACATCCACATGGAATTTTGTAAACTCCAGATTTTCGGAACAGCAAATCATCTTCGACGGAGCCCACGAGTGCAGCCGTCTTGGGTGGAGGACGAAAAATCACTTTTACTTTGTGTCTGCTGACAATTCGTCCTATTTTTGATGAGAGGCTACCCACATATGGCAGGAAGGCCATCGATTTAAAGGTTTCTTCTTCATCTTCTGCTTTCTTTGTGGCCTCTTTCGGTTTCATTTTCAGTGCCTTCTGTATTTGCTGTGAGGAGTACCCATTGTCTTGAAACAATCTTTGTAAGTGGGGAAGTTCATCTTGCAGACTGCTTTCGTTAGGAATAATAAGCGCTCTAAGGGGTAAATGTTCGGAGAACACTCATCGTCTGCGCAGGATCGTGGCAGCTACTTGCACGTAAATACAAATCCGTGTGCGTCGGCTTCCGATACACTTCACGTCCCAAAGTGCCATCCTCTCTGCGCCGAACCAGAACATCCAAGAATGGAAGGCATCCCT
The DNA here is from genome assembly GCF_023864275.1 of Schistocerca cancellata. Taxonomy (NCBI): domain Eukaryota; kingdom Metazoa; phylum Arthropoda; class Insecta; order Orthoptera; family Acrididae; genus Schistocerca; species Schistocerca cancellata. The sequence continues at coordinate 109,518,546 of NC_064628.1, read as the reverse complement.
CCTTTTCAATTTCCATTGTGAACTTTATTTGATCGTGGAGGAAGTTCAAATGTCTTAAGACGTCTTGCAAGTTATCTTCACCATGGGGCCAAACTACAAACATACCTCCAGAAAACCGTGGGTTTCAGATCAGCAGATTCAAGCGCCTTCTTCTCGAAGTCTTCCATAAACAAATTGGCCACCGGAGGGGATAAGGGACTACCCATGGCGACTCCGTCCGTCTGTTCAAAAAATTCGTTGTTAAATAAGAAGTATGTAGAGATCAGAACATGTTTGAATAAAGCTGAAATCTCTTTGTCAAAACTTCTTTTAATACGTTGTAGAGATTCTGGAAGGGGAACCTTTGTGAATAAAGACACCACATCGAAACTAACTAATATATCAGAAGGGTTCATTTTCAATGATGTCAGTTTACTAATGAAATCAGCAGAGTTTCTTATGTGGTGAGCACATTTGCATCTGTGGCCGCATGCGCAGTTGCGCGGTACACGAGTATAAAAGGGACGGAGCGAGCACTGGACGGGAAGTCTTGCGGCTCACTCTGAGCATGGCTGAACATTATACAGCCGAAATATAAGAAAAAGAAGGAGAATTCTTGCGGCTGCACATCCGAAACTTAATGGAACAGTCTTTTTGCCCCCAAAAACTGAAGATTCATAGTATTACATCGCTCAGATCTTTTTCCTTCCCGCGATGATGGCTAGGGAAACTAAAACAACTGTCCAGTCGTTTTTCATGGAAGTTGTGATGACCTCAACGCACAGGAAAAATGATTATTAAAATCTGAACTGTGAAGTCATCCAAAATTCTAGTTGGAAAACCACACTCTTTGTTATACTTCTCAATTGGTCACGATCCCACTTTGTTTGTGAACTGAAAACTCTAATATTCACGAGAAACTGCTCTGAAATAAACCTGAACCGACAAAATTGTGTATATATTCTCTGAAACTTCAAAGGAACTAGAAAAAGTGACAAAATTTCGTGAATCACACACAGTACTGTTAACAATTGCATGAACAGTGGGGGGTTTCACCATACATCTACCCACTTTTGAGTATAACCAGTGTCTCTTAATACTACGACTCGTAGCAATACAATATCAAAAAACTTTTATTACTGGGTAAAGAGTCACTACGTGATTTGACAGCTGACATTTATAATTCCCGCTCACGTCAGGAAAAGCACCAATACGGGAATAGCAGCTTTTACATTATTGGTCAGAACGCAAGCAATTATGGCAGTCGCCGTAATTTTCGCGCGAAGCCATATTTCGCGACAAAATACTCTTATTAGTTACTGTCATATATCTAGTCTCATAACAAAACATAAAACTACATAAAATAACTACAATAATTTTGACATGCAAGGGAATTAGTCCTAATGAGAGGAAGAAGTTTATATTTATTAGCGTTTCAACAATGGCTACCAGGCAACTTTTAATTCACTGATTGTAATTTTATTTTAGTTACCAGAAAGCAAAAAAAGTAAACAAAGAATTTAATTAAACAGAGTCTGTAATTCTTATACTTTTAACAGAGAAAGAAAGTTTCTAGGTCAGGGGATAGCGTTCAGCGAAATCCCTTAACTTTTTGTTGCATACGAAGCGTTGCGTTAGGCAGCACGATGTCGGCGGGTTACGATGACGAGAGCAGGATACAGACAGTTCCGCTGGTTAATCTTCTCCGGCGAAACGCAAATAAAGTTCCGGCACAGCTGTATCAGTAACCCCGTGGTGATTAACAAACCTCAAGACGCCAGTATACGAACGTTGTTGACATGTCCTCTCTTTCAAAGTACATGACGTAGACATCGCTCGTTTTTACACTTTATGCACTGTCCGTGACGCTATCGTCCATAATTACACGGTTCGTCACATTCATATAGTCTTAGCCACAAATACACAGTTCATAGAATTGTTCATGTATGTGAAGCACACCGTGAACAATGTCCACTCTGTTCTCGCATTTCAAACTTCGACAACGTCACTGAAAGCCATTTATATTGCACAGTTAATTAGTCTTCACTTTCATGGCTTGATAGAATGTCATATACAACAGTTCCACCACCAAAAATCAATACCAGCAAAGTTCATTCGAATACAGGCACAGTTCGTGTCGGCCACAACGAAGTAATTTTGCGGCACTTTCACAGTCCGGTTTATTTGCTCTTAAAGTTCGCTGGCGATGGCATTACATACCGCAGTGGTAAAGAGAATTAACAATCTGACAGTTCGGTATCACTGTCCATACAATTACGAATGCTTTTCATGGAACACAGTACTATTTTTCCCGCGCACGCTTCACAGACACCCCATCCACTATACCCTCCACTACGCAACAACCTTCCGACTATCGATATCACTATCGCTGTCCCCTGTCTATAGATGTTATATCGTTATCGTAAATTACATAAACCTTTATAAATGTTATTGACTGCATTTTTCACAATTAATAATATTCCAAAAGAGAACTTTAGAAACTTTACCACAGGTACACAGCAAGAAACATATTTATCCATTGGCAAACGAAATAATCACAATTACATCTTTACATTTAAAAACCACAGTAGAATGTTACATAATCGCAATTAGAAATGCCCATAGGAACAAAAGAAAAAGAATAGAAATCTAAAGAAAAATCACGAAAAAAATTTTATATGCATAGTTAGCAATGCCTTCACAAAGTACCACAGTTTTCAATTACGATACGTGATGGTTGCGCGTGTGCGTTCTCTCGGTGGTTTGAGACTTTACGATAATCAAAGGAAAGTTTCTTTGTTATTTGTTCGCCTGATTAAAAAAAAAGGCCAGTACGTGCGGGGGACCAGCACGGTGACAGGAGCGGCAGTGTGACTAGGTCTCGTGATCCGACGCCTCCACCCAGCCTGAAGCTGACTGCGTCCTATCTTTCCTCCCGGTTGAAGCATTTTCAGTATCTTAAAAAAAGTAAGGAAAAAAAAAAACAAATCGTGTGCCTGGAATCCGAGGTCGGAAATAAACGATGACAGTGCTTGGTGGTCGCTCGTGGAACCAATGTTCCGTTCCGCCATCTAGCCAACATAAGAAATGGATAGCGTCATTGATTAATAATCAAAACGTTACAGGTCCAAGGGTTGGAACCCAGTCACTGCTTAAATTTTGAATAAAAATCATAGGCAATGGCGACCGAAGACCTCCAATAGGAAGTGTTACCGTCGCTCTGCCAACGGCCTTCTCGAAGAGGGCGAAGGAGGGGTACAGAGTTTCCGGTCGCTTTCTGGTCCTTGTGGCGGGAAACTGACCCAAAAAGGAGGAAGAATGAGCAATAATCAACGGCTAAGAATGCAGAAGGCAATGGAAACCACTGTGTCAAAGACTCATATCGTGTATCCGCCGGACATGTGGCCTGTAATTGAAGATGTGTCATGATGATCTCTCCACTGACAAGAGATTACGGATTAGTTCCGAAAGGGGACAGCCAATGGGGAGGTGACCATCAGAAAATGACTGAATAACCAACTAAAGGATGGCATTCTAAGAGTTGGAGCGCGGTATCCCAGAAGTTTGAATGTAGGAAAGCTAGGGAATCTGCAAAGCGAAATGCAAAGGCTCAGTCTAGATATCATGGGGGCAATGAAATGAAATGGAAAATATTTCTGGCCAGACAGCAGCAGAAAATTTTATAACCGGAGAAGCATTCGTCATGAATAGGAAGGTATGGCAGAGAGTGTGTTGCTGTGAACACTCCTGTGATTGTTGTCCTCATGAGGTTCGACAGCAAACCAACGCCGACAAATGTAGTTCAGTTATATATGTCGACGTCGAACCAGAAGGTGAAGTGATAGAGAAACTAAAGTATGTGACGATGCTGAGCGGGTAATTCAGTAAGTAAAGGGAGATGAGAATCTAATTATCATGGGGAATTGGAACGCAAACGTAGTGGAAAGACTAGAAGAAAAGGTTACCGGAGGGAAGGGGGCTAGGCACTAGGAATGAGAAAGATGGAAGATTAACAGAGTTCTGCAATAAATTTCAGATGTAACAGCGAATGCTTTGTCCAAGAATCACAAGAGGTGGAAGTATAACTGTGAAAGACCCGGAGACGTGGGAAGATTCCAACTGGATTACATCATGGGCAGACAGAAATTCTGCAATGAGATATTCTATTGTAAGACATCTCAGAAGCAGATATAGACTCAGATCGCAGTGTATAAATGCTGAAGGACACCGTACATTTTAAGAGAATCGTAAGAAGGAACCACTGTAGAATTGGGTGGGATACTGTAGTACTGAGGAATGGTGATACGTGTTTGTAGTTCGCTAAGGATGTGGATACTGCTATAAGAGATACCGCAGTAGGCAGCTCAGTTGAAGAGGAGTAGACATCTCTAAAAAGTGGGATCACAGATGTTGGACAAACAAACATTCGTGCAAGGAAGCTAATTGGGAAGAAACGTTGGGTGGCAGATGAAATACTTGAAACTGATCAACGAAAGAACAACGCACAAAAATGTTTTTGGAGAGACATGAATACATAAATGCGAGTGACATAGGAATGGAATAACTGGGAAGTGCAGAGAAGCTAAGGCTAAATGGCTGCATGAAACATGCAAAGAAATCGAAAATGACATGATCGTCCAGTGGACTGACTCAGGATACAGGTACATCTAAATCTACATGGATACTCTGCAAATCACATTTAAGTGCCTGGCAGAGGGTTCATCGAACCACCTTCACAATTCTCCATTATTCCAATCTCGTATAGAGGGCGGAAAGAATGAACACCTATATCTTCCCGTACGAGCTCTGATTTCCCTTATTTTATCCTGGTGACCGTCCGTCCCAATGTAGGTCGGTGTCAACAAAATATTTTCGCATTCGGAGGAGAAAGTTGGTGATTGGAATTTCATGAGAAGATTCCGTCGCAACGAAAAACGCCTTTCTTTTAATGATTTCCAGCCCAAATCCAGTATCATTTCTGTGACACTCTCTCCCATATTTCGCGATAATACGAAACGTGCTGCCTTTCTTTGAACGTTTTCGGTGTATTCCGTCAGTCCTATCTGGTAAGGATCCCACACCGCACAGCAGTATTCCAAAAGCGGACGGACAAGCGTAGAGTAGGCAGTCTCCTTAGTAGGTCTCTTACATTTTCTAAGTGCCCTGCCAATTAAACGCAGTCTTTGGTTAGCTTTCGCCACAACATTTTCTATGTGTTCCTTCCAATTTTAGTTGTTCGTAGTTGTAATACCTAGGTATTTAGTTGAATTTACGGCTTTTGGATTAAACTGATTTATCGTGTAACCGGGGTTTAACGAGTTCCTTTTAGTACTCATGTGGATGGCCTCACACTTTTCGTTATGTAGTGTCAACTGCCACTTTTTGCACCATTGAGATATCTTTTCTAAATCGTTTTGTAGTTTTTTTATCTTCTGATGACTTTATTGGTCGATAAACGACAGCGGTATCTACAAACAACTGAAGACGGCTGCTCAGATTGTCTCCAAAATCCTTTATATAGATAAGGAACAGCAAAGGGCCTATAACACTGCCTTAGGGAACGCCATAAATCACTTGTGTTTTACTCGATGACTTTCCGTCAGTTACTACGAACTGTGACCTCTCTGACAGGAAATCACAAATCCAGTCACATAACTGAGACGATATTCCATAAGCACCCAATATCACTACGAGCGCCGCGTGGGATTGGCCGAGCGGTCTTGGGCGCTGCTGTCCTGGACTGAGCGGCTGGTTCCAGCGAAGGTTCGAGTCCTCCCTCGGGCATGGGTGTGTATGTTTGTCCTTAGGATAATTTAGGTTAAGTAGTGTGTAAGCTTAGGGACTGATGACCTTAGCAGTTATGTCCCATAACATTTCACACATATTTTGAACATTCACTACGAGCCGCTTGTATGTTAGAGTGTCAAGACACTGTAAGACAAAACAACCTTCGATGAAATTAAAAACAAGGTTGGTAATGGTAATTCCACTTTTAAACGCTGAAGAGAGAGTGCTTAAATGGGAAGACTACTTTGAGAGCGTCTATGAGGCAGAGGAGTCGTCTTATACTTGACACTAGAAGAAACAGGAGTAGATTTCGAACAAAGAAGATATGCAGCATTAGAGTCAGGGTTTTAAAAAGTTTTCCTGAGATCAAATAAGGCAAAAGGCAATGACACCATTCCATCGGAATTTCCGTAATGATTGGGGCGGGTGGCAACCAAACGACTTGTCATGTTGGTTTGTAGAATATATGAGACTGGCGACCTACCGTCAGACTTTGGGGAAAATATCATCGACGCACTTCTGAGCATCTCAAGAGCAGGTAAGAGCGAAACGTATCGCAGAATCACCTTAACAGCTCAAGCATCCAAACAGCTAACGAGGGTGCAGAAGAAACAAAAAGAAGATTGAGTTTCTGTTACGAGTATATGAGATCATTTTGGTTTCGGGGAAAGTCAAGGCACAAAATAGGCGGTTCTGACATTGCACTTGATAATGGTAGCAAAACTGAAGAAGAATCAAGATTTGTCGAGCTAGAAATAGCGTTCGACAATATGCAGTGGTGCAGGATTTTCGAAATTCTCCGAAAAATAGGAGTTAGGAACAGCGAAAGACGGTGATATACAATATGTACAAGTTCCAAGAGAGAACAAGAAGACTGAAAGAACAAGAACAAAGTGCTCGGAATAAAAAGTGTGCAATGAAAGGATTCAACCCAACATTCCTAGTGTTCAATCAATATACCAAAGAAGCAATGACGGAAATAAAATAACCGTTCTGAGTGCTATTAAAATTCATAGTGAAGGTATTTTAATGATAAGATTTGTGACAACACTGCTGTCCTCAGTGAAAGTGAAGATGAATTACGGGAGCTTTGAATGGAGTGAACGGTTTAATATCTGACGAATTAGAGTAACCCGAAAAACGACGACAGGAATGAGAAGTAGCAGAAACACTAACAGCAAAAAAAATTAAGAACGAAATTGGTCACGAAGCAGACGAAGTTAATAAATTCTGCTACCTTCGAAGCAAAATCACCCATGACGAACGAAGCAAGGAGGACATAAAAAGCAGACTAGCACAAGCAAAAAGGCATTTCTGGTCACGAGAAGTCTAGTGGTGTCACACACAGGCCTTAATTTGAGGAAGAAGTTTCTGAGAATGTACGTTTGGAGCACAGCATTAAACGGTAATGAATACTTGACAGTGGAAAACCGGAACAGAAGAAAATCAAAGCGTCTGAGATGTCGTGCCACGGAAGAATGTCGAAAATTAGCTGGACTGATAAAATAAGGAATGAGGAGATTTTCAGCGGAATCTGCGAGGAAGGGAACATACGGAAAAGACTGACGAGAGGACACCTGTTAAGCCATCAGAGAATAGCTCCCATTGCACTACACGGAGCTGTAGGGGGTAAAAACTGCAGGACAAGAAAGAGACTGGAATACAATCAACAAATAATGGACGTAAGGTGTTTGTGCTCCTATGGAACGAAGAGATTGGCGCAGGAGAGTAGTTCATGGCGGACCGGAAAACAAAACGTTTCACAGCTGTCGTGGTGTTAGGTACTATGGAAGGGCAGGTTAATGTACGATATAGCTTAATTCTGCGCACGCTGGGACACGTCCATGGCACATTGGATGTTTCGAGTAGCCGTTCACCTCGATCACCGAGTACCCGTACACGGACATATACCTTCCTAAAAATAAACGACAGCTTTCTATCGATCCACACTCCATTCTGGATCATCCAGTGCCGCTGCAATCTTAATTGACTACATCTACATCTACATCCATACTCCGCAAGCCACCTGACGGTGTGTGGCGGAGGGTACCTTCAGTACCTCTATCGGTTCTCCCTTCTATTCCAGTCTCGTATTGTTCGTGGAAAGAAGGATTGTCGGTATGCCTCTGTGTGGGCTCTAATCTCTCTGATTTTATCCTCATGGTCTCTTCGCGAGATATACGTAGGAGGGAGCAATATACTGCTTGACTCTTCGGTGAAGGTATGTTCTCGAAACTTTGACAAAAGCCCGTACCGAGCTACTGAGCGTCTCTCCTGCAGAGTCTTCCACTGGAGTTTATCTATCATCTCCGTAACGCTTTCGCGATTACTAAATGATCCTGTAACGAAGCGCGCTGCTCTCCGTTGGATCTTCTCTATGTCTAGTGTCAACCCTATCTGGTACGGATCCCACACTGCTGAGCAGTATTCAAGCAGTGGGCGAACAAGCGTACTGTAACCTACTTCCTTTGTTTTCGGATTGCATTTCCTTAGGATTCTTCCAATGAATCTCAGTCTGGCATCTGCTTTACCGACAGTCAACATTATATGATCATTCCATTTTAAATCACTCCTAATGCGTACTCCCAGATAATTTATGGTATTAACTGCTTCCAGTTGCTGACCTGCTATTTTGTAGCTAAATGATAAAGGATCTATCTTTCTGTGTATTCGCAGCACATTACACTTGTCTACATTGAGATTCAGTTGCCAATCCCTGCACCATGCGTCAATTCGCTGCAGATCCTCCTGCATTTCAGTACAATTTTCCATTGTTACAACCTCTCGATACACCACAGCATCATCTGCAAAAAGCCTCAGTGAACTTCCGATGTCATCCACCAGGTCATTTATGTATATTGTGAATAGCAACGGTCCTATGACACTCCCCTGCGGCACACCTGAAATTACTCTTACTTCGGAAGACTTCTCTCCATTGAGAATAACATGCTGCGTCCTGTTATCTAGGAACTCCTCAATCCAATCACACAATTGGTCTGATAGTCCATATGCTCTTACTTTGTTCATTAAACGACTGTGGGGAACTGTATCGAACGCCTTGCGGAAGTCAAGAAACACGGCATCTACCTGGGAACCCGTGTCTATGGCCCTCTGAGTCTCGTGGACGAATAGCGCGAGCTGGGTTTCACATGACCGTCTTTTTCGAAACCCATGCTGATTCCTACAGAGTAGATTTCTAGTCTCCAGAAAAGTCATTATACTCGAACACAATACGTGTTCCAAAATTCTACAACTGATCGACGTTAGAGATATAGGTCTATAGTTCTGCACATCTGTTCGACGTCCCTTCTTGAAAACGGGGATGACCTGTGCCCTTTTCCAATCCTTTGGAACGCTACGCTCTTCTAGAGACCTACGGTACACCGCTGCAAGAAGGGGGGCAAGTTCCTTCGCGTACTCTGTGTAAAATTGAACTGGTATCCCATCAGGTCCAGAGGCCTTTCCTCTTTTGAGCGATTTTAATTGTTTCTCTATCCCTCTGTCGCCTATTTCGATATCTACCATTTTGTCATCTGTGCGACAATCTAGAGAAGGAACTACAGTGCAATCTTCCTCTGTGAAACAACTTTGGAAAAAGACATTTAGTATTTCGGCCTTTAGTCTGTCATCCTCTGTTTCAGTACCATTTTGGTCACAGAGTGTCTGGACATTTTGCTTTGATCCACCTACCGCTTTGACATAAGACCAAAATTTCTTAGGATTTTCTGCCAAGTCAGTACATAGAACTTTACTTTCGAATTCATTGAACGCCTCTCGCATAGCTCTCTTCACACTACATTTCGCTTCGCGTAATTTTTGTTTGTCTGCAAGGCTTTGGCTATGTTTATGTTTGCTGTGAAGTTCCCTTTGCTTCCGCAGCAGTTTTCTAACTCGTTTGTTGAACCACGGTGGCTCTTTTCCATCTCTTACGATCTTGCTTGGCACATACTCATCTAACGCATATTGTACGATGGTTTTGAACTTTGTCCACTGATCCTCAACACTATCAGTACTTGAGACAAAACTTTTGTGTTGAGCCAACAGGTACTCTGAAATCTGCTTTTTGTCACTTTTTCTAAACAGAAAAATCTTCCTACCCTTTTTAATATTCCTATTTACGGCTGAAATCATCGATGCCGTAACCGCTTTATGATCACTGATTCCCTGTTCTGCGTTAACTTTTTCAAATAGTTCGGGTCTGTTTGTCACCAGAAGGTCTAATATGTTATCGCCACGAGTCGGTTCTCTGTTTAACTGCTCAAGGTAGTTTTCAGATAAAGCACTTTAAAAAATTTCACTGGATTCTTTGTCCCTGCCACCCGTTATGAACGTCTGAGTCTCCCAGTCTATATCCGGCAAATTAAAATCTCCACCCAGAACTATAACATGGTGGGGAAATCTACTCGAAATATTTTCCAAATTATCCTTCAGGTGCTCAGCCACAACAGCTGCTGAGCCAGGGGGCCTATAAAGACATCCAATTACCATGTCTGAGCCTGCTTTAACCGCGACCTTCACCCAAATCATTTCACATTTCGGATCTCCATCAATTTCCTTCGATACTATTGCGCTTCTTACCGCTATAAACACGCCTCCCCCTTCACTGTTCAGCCTGTCTCTGCGGTATACATTCCAATCTGAGTTTAGGATTTCGTTACTGTTTACGTCTGGTTTCAGCCAACTTTCTGTCCCTAGTACTATATGGGCGTTGTGATCGTTTATTAATGAGAGCAGTTCTGGGACCTTTCTATAGACACTCCTGCAGTTTACTATTAGCACATTAATATTGTTATTCCCTGTTGCATTTTGCCTACTCCTATCTTGCCGCGTCTCAGGAGGCGTGATAACAGGTAAGGATTGTCTGCCAAGGAGCCGCACGTTCAACAAAGAGCATTGGACGACCTTGCTCGAAACACTTGGCCCTGCTCCATCATTGCACTCTGCCGTCGGATCTGCCAAGGATAGCCACCCACTACACAGAGCGGTCAAGCCTCTGATCTACACATTCTGAGTGGAGGGGTGTAAGGCCTACTCGCGGTTTCATCACGCCTCAGTCACTTTGTAAGTAGGCTGTTTATGTTTTCTTTATGTAAGTAGGCTGTTTATGTTTTCTTATTGGCAATGTTACGTAGCGCTGTATGAAAATCACTGGCTGTGCTGTGTGCTGCCTGTGGCTAGTTTGCATTGTTGTCTGCCATTGTAGTGTTAGGCAGCGGCAGCTGGATGTGAACAGCGCGTAGCGTTGCGCAGTTGCAGGTGAGCCGCCAGCAGTGGTGGATGTGGGGAGAGAGATGGCGGAGTTTTGTAATTTGTCATGAACTGCTATATATATATATATTATGACTATTAAGGTAAATACATAGTTTGTTCTCTATTAATATCTTTCATTTGCTAACTATCCCTATCAGTAGTTAGTGCCTTCCGTAGTTTGAATCTTTTATTTAGCTGGCAGTAGTGGCGCTCGCTGTATTGCAGTAGTTCGAGTAATGAAGATTTTTGTGAGGTAAGTGATTTCTGAAAGGTATAGTTTAATGTTAGTCAGGGCCATTCTTTTGCAGGGATCTTTGAGAGTCAGATTGCGTTGCGCTAAAAATATTGTGTGTCCATTTAGTGAATGTTTGAGTACGTTCAGTTTTGCTCAGCTGTTTGAAAAGCAAATAGTGTAAGAGGTTTATCAGCACAGTCGTGTATAATTGTTCTAAGGGGACGTTTCAACTTTCGTTGAAGCTCATGGGAGTATCACGCGAACAGACGATAGGTTTCGCCGTTTCCGCGAAGCTGGTTCCCAGATGCAGGGTCATAACAATCTGACCTTATCAAAGTCATTTATGTCAGGATAATTCCCCATTTGCGGCCCGTATTGTCACTAGAACGACTCCCCATTCATCTCTGCTCCGCTTATACAGAGTGTTCGGAAAATCCCGTTACAAACTTATAGAACTTTTAGAGGGGAGTGAGTACGTAATACTTTGAATAGGAAGCCATGTCTGGAAAAGTGCCGTTTGCGTGCTAAATCCGTTTGAAAACACGTATGCTAGATATATTTGCAACAGGGTAGTCATGGTGGGGGGGGGGGGACATAGTTACTTTGGATCGGCTGATTTAATTTGATGTCTTTCCCGCCTCTCTGACCTGGTTCGAGCGTCATTCACGCATTTGTGAGTGTTAGAGCAATATGGTTAAAGTACACGTTTGCAACATACAGCGACATGATGCGTCTGAATGGCGAAGCTCACGGTAATGGTAGAGCTGGTCGTCGCCTTTATCGAGATAGTTCTCCACAATGTCCGACTCCATTGCATATCCTTATGGCTACAATTACGCAACGCCCTCGAGAAAGTCTATATTCACCACCAGCAAGCGTGACTGTGGTGCTCCAAGCATACACCACATAACCGAATTGGAAGAAGCCGTACTGCATCACGCTGAAGAGAACCGTCAACGAGTACACGAGCAAATTTCTTTGAGTGTTAATGAGTGTAATTGTAAAATAAGTGACGTGCTGGGTCACGGCTAAACAATTACTAGGAAAAGTGGTCGCGTTACCAACACGTTTTCAATTGGTTGTAGCACGGAAATAGTACGTTTCCGAGCATGGGTTCCAATCAAAATACTATTTACTCACTCTCCTCTACAAGTTCTAGGAGCTAATAAGAGGAATTTCGGAACACTGTATACATTCTTTACCGTGTCATGTTCCGCAACACTACGATGCGGCAGTGGTCTTAGTGTTTAGTCTCATCAGTGTAGATGTAGGTTGCATTTGCCAGACATGAAGAAGCATGCACAGAATTCACTAGCGTCAAGACATGCATCGTTACAATCCTCTATCTGTAAACCACGAAGCATTAAAAACGATAGCCTGTGTGATAGACTATTGTTGTTCAGTAAAACGAAAAGGTTCTAACAGACAAAAATTATTTCCATTTTTACTACCTTAATTGTTTAGAGTCAAATGAAACAAAATGAAAAAAATCGTGAAACACTATGGCAAAAACTGGAGAAGATCAGAGAAATAATATTGAAAACAAGTGAGAGTTTTATCCTAATTAAAGTAATAAGTACAGAAACTAAGCACAGAATAGCAGTGGGGAAAGGGGCATTGTGTGAGAAAAGGAGAATTTTTTGCAGCAATATGGACATAGATTTAAGAGAAAGGCTAATAAAATGTTTTGTTTCGTGCTGAAACGTGGACACGTAGGAAGAAAGGTAATGGCTCGAAGCTTTTGAAATGTGGTCGTGTCAGAGGATGGAGAGAATAAGTTGGATGGATGCAATGAAGAATGAAGAGGTACTGATACGTGTGAGAGGGAAAAGACAGTTAGTGGATGTAATAAAGAGAATTAAACAAAAATGGACGTTAAGAACGAAGCAGGGGCTTATAAAAAGTCTTAGAAGAAAGAGGAGGCAAGGGAGGAAGGGATTTTAGCTCCTAGATGACGTGACGGAGGGCAGCACATACACTGGAACCAACGGATCGCATGAAATGGAGACGCAAAGGACATGATAATGTAGCAGAAAACTGATGGTGATGATGATGAAATTAATAAGAGGCGGAACAGATCTCCCCTGGCAGATGCAGCAGGTGCGGCACTGTTGCCGAAGTAACGAAAGAAATCATTCCAGGTTTAAAAGACCGTAAAATATGGTAGTTTTTTAATGATTTGCAGATGCTCGAGACTTAGTACGGACCTCGATGACAGACGCTTTTAACAGTCCCCGCAACGAATCTTCGCCTCGAAATTTGGTTGAAGATTCGAAACGGCTTCTGGTCATAAGTAAAATGTAGCAGCGAGAAGCCACAATCAGTACCTTCACAATGTGATAGTAATGACCATGTTACCGACGAGAGCGCTAGTAAAGCGGAGTTACTAGACACGGTTTTCCTTAGTTGTGTCACCAAAGAAGAGGAAGTAAATACTTCAGGATTCGAGTCAAGAATAACATGAGTCGGTAAGAAGTTTGTGTCCTTTGGTGTAGAGAATGAACTTACGTCACTTAGTGAAGGTAAGTCTTTCATAAATGACACCATCCTTCTTGGAACCCACATTCTCAGTTGTTATAATGAATGAAAAATACCTTCTGGATCACCATTTATGCCAATTTCGATATGAATAGCAGATCATTGTTAGATATGGTACAGCAAGATGCATTGTAAGTAGAGATTTCAGAACTGACAAATTGCATCTAGAGCCACCAAATTTGAAGATGATTTCCTAATGTGATTAAAACTGGTTGACAAAAGAAGTATTGAATCAGTCGGTGATCTTTATTCATTAGAAAGCAAATCCTTCTGCTCCAAATAGCAGAGAAACTAGATTCCTTTCAGAGTATGCTGATGTAGTAGCTCAGTACTTAGCAATCATATCAATCGCTGACTCGACGAGGGATCCGCACTTAAAGACTGGAAAGTTGCGCTGCTCGCTTCAATACATAGGATACGAAATAGAAGTAATCCTCTGAGATATAGACACATAAAATTGTCATTGATGTTTTATAGGATTTGGAACGCAGACTGTGTTCCAACATTATGAAATACCTCGAACAAAACCATCTACTCAATTGTAATTAACACGGGTACTGAAAATTATGTTCTAGAGAAACACAAGTCGTTCTTGATTCGCACGAAATGTGTTATCGACTGTTCAGTCCACATTTCTACGTATTCTGAAGGGTTTTGACACTGTTACTCAAAAGCGGCTTATACTCAAATTGCATGACAACAGTCATTAGAAGATCAAAACGATTTACTCAATGATATCTAAAAGTGGCAATTGACGCAGAACAACAAAAAATATGACGTCTGTTACACATGTACCAAAATAATCTGTTACATTTCGGTTGCACGATACACAGACTTCAACGTTGTCAATTCAATTAAACGTATAGGGATTTCACTTACGAACAACGTAAACTGAAGCAGTCACATAGTAAATGTTTTGCGGAATGCGAAACGAATATTACGTTTTATTGGCATAACACTCAGAAGGTGCAACACATCTGCGAAAAAGGCTGGTTACACTTACAAAGATTATCGGTCTTCTTATGGAACATTCGTACTCGATATGAAATCGTTACGATGTAGATTCTCGGAAAAGCTAAAAGCAGGGAAGGTCGTTTTGTAATACCACGAAATAGTGGCGACAGTTTCACGGGTATATTAAGGGAGTTGAGTACCAGAAATTAAACCTAAGATGTATTTCGTTACGACGACGATGATGAACAGGTTACTGGTTGACATTTCACTAGAAATTCTTTACCAAACGGAAAAATGAACGAAAAAAATCACCATTACTGCTACTCTTCATACATAAACTTGGATATCATCTTCACAATCATACTAGTAAATAACACGCTCTGAGGACGTTCTCTTGGGACGAAGATTCTGAAAGTATCTTTATGGCGCGTTCTGTGGGACGTAATTACATGCAATAACATGAAAACATGAAGGAGGGAGAGAGAAAGTGTAGATCTGTTTAGGTCATAGAATTTACCCACAAACGTTGTGTATTTAGATTTGTGTTAGTAAAAATAGGCCCATTATGGTAGCTTTTTTACCCTAGAAAGTAACGTTACACCGTCTTCTTGCTAAGACTCCTTTGTTCTACTCTGTTCATTATAAGAAAAAAACGTCACGTAACCATTACACTTTGTATTCTTCCGCGTTTGCTGGATCCTCATTGTATTTCGTTTCACGTGAAGTGATGTGGAATCCAAGCTGTCCTGAATACAGTCAAGTACGACAATGAGGATTCGTTTTATTCCGTACGTTACACGTACATCGATTCGGCGATGATACAGGAAAACCGCTTCTACCGGCGCATTTAACTTGCACAACACTAGCAGGCACGTGATCCAACTAAACTGCATTGCAGTGATGTGAACAGTTGCAGTAATGACGTAAAAAGAGACGAGCGGAGAACAATATAGATTTGAATCTCATTTAATTTTTAAACGGAAGGAAATAATACACGGCAAAACTCAGGCGATACACTTCTTAGGTGACCGGACGGAAAACATAACAAGCTCTCGATCTTAGCCGACATAGTACTGTAATTAAAAACAACAGTGCTGGAAATTCCTGGCTTTAACAAGGGTAATTTTTCTGCATAAGCTATGTGCAGCGTAAAAGCGCCCTACTGATTTCCCATGTAGTCAGTCGTCTGGTGATCTCTGAACTCCTTCTATATTGGACCCCGAGGAATACATTTCAGTACTGCTACGTTGATAATGAGGCGATCAGCAACAGAATCTCAAGTCACCAAACAATTTGACATTTCCTCCTCTTTTACGACGGGCTATTCTGCAATTGGCCATCGCTTGGCCGTGACGTTTCACAAAACTTCGTGCATTAGTTCCAGTACGTTTGGTAGCTTAAATGTTATTTCTCGTGAACTTGGCTCCTGATCTGTTCTACTGGGTCCAGATTGCAGTGGTACGGTGGCAACTATAAAAATGCGGTATTTGTACAGTTTTCCCGACGCCGTGAAAATTATTGCTTTCCATGTTCCTACGACATCAAAGAACTGCTGAACAACTCTACACCTACGACAGCGAGAAACTAATTTTGATGTAAATGAAGGAGGCAATAAAAAGACTGAAAAATGGGAAGGGTCCAGGCATAATCAGTAGAGCTCATCAAGGAAGGGGCAGATAAGACATACGAACTGTTTTCCGAATTGATAAAGGAGGTATGGAGGAAAGAAATAATGCCAGACGGTTGGATAACCGCTGCTGTATCTCCCATGTACATGAAGGAAGACAAAATGTAGACACAGAACTATAGAGAGATATCTCTACTACGCACATGTTATAAAATAACACCAAGTACTATACTGGACAGGATCAGCCATGCATTAAATATATATTAGACACAATACAAGCGGAGTTCAGAAAGGATAAGTCAAAACCGACCAAATATTCACACTAAGAAGATACAATGTAAGAACTGGGAGCACAATCGGGTTACCTTCTGTATGTTTACCATATGACAGCATAGTGGGAGAGGAGCTGTGGAGAATAATGGTATAGTGTGGGATACCGGACGAGCTGATAGAACTAACTAAAACGTGTGTGATGGAATCAAAGCATAGAGTGAAAGTTTAGGGAGAGTTCTCAGAAACGTTTGAAATAAAAACAGGAGTTAGATAGAGATATACTATATCAGCAACCGTGTTGCAATTTGGCACCCAACAAACTGACGAAAGTAACACAAGAATGTGCAGGATTTACCATTGGGAAAAAGATGAATGCTCTGGCTTTCGTGCATGATATTATGGTGACAGGAAAGAGCATGGAAGACTTCAGGAATCTAACAATACAGAGGACAGACATATTAACGTACCTCAGTGTTAACATCAAGCAACAAAACCTTATAGAACAAGAGATCGTAACGAAAATCCAAGCCGGAGTAAGATGCCTAGGAGCTATACATAACATCATAAGATCTAAGTTGAGATCCAGGCTAGCAAAAATAAGAATGTATCAGACCAACGTCAAACCATCAGAGTGCTACGCAAGCGAGACATTGACCCGGCTGAAAAAAAAAAAAAAGATGGACAATAGAGAATAAGGAAACACAGCGAACTCAGGAAGTTGTACACACTACCTGACATCGTAGCGAGTGTGAAAACTAAATGACTGAGGTGATACGGACATGTGAGCAGGAGAGGGTAATAAACGCAGTAATAGATGGAGAAGCCGAAGGAAGGGGACCACTATGACGGCAGAGAACGAGATGGATAATACCATGGGAGACATGCAGATAATTGGTCTGGAAGATGAAGATGCAGTTGACAGGAAGGTGTGGAAGGCAGGCCTGAGTGAGGCCAAAGATCGTCTGCGGTTTCTGTGGCCAGTAGAATTAATTATAAGTAAGTAATTCCAAGTAAAGCAGCTGCTGAAACCTGTGAATATTACCAAACTATCAGTTTAATAAGTCACGGTTGCAAAATACTGACACGAATTGTTCGTACAAGAATGGAGAAATTGATAGAAGTCGACATCGGGGAAGATCGCTTTAGATTCCGGAGAAATGCAGGAACACGCCTGGCGATACTGAACTATGACATATCTTAGAAGATAGGTTAAGGAAAGACAAACCTATGTTTGTAGCTTTTGCGGACTTATTGACAATGTCGACTGGAATGCTCTCTTTGATATTCTGAAGGTAGCAGAGGTAAAATAGAGGGAGCGAAATGCTATTTACAACTTGTACAGAAGCCAGAAGGCAATTGTAAGAGTCGAGGGACATGAAAGGGAACCAGTCGTTGAGAAGGGAATGCGACAATGTTATTCAATCGGTACGTTGGAAAAAGAAAAACTTGGAGTAGGAATGAAAGTCCAAGGACAAGAAACAAAAAGCTTGAGGTTTCTCGATAACATTGTAATTCTGCCGGAGATAGCAACAGACTTGGAAAAGCAGTTGAAGGGAATGGACAGCATTCGAAAGAAGTCTATAAGATGGACATCAACGAAAGCAACAGAAGGATGTTGGAATGTAGCCGAATTAAATCAGGTGATGCTGTAATTAGTTTAGGAAACAAAACACTTAAAGTAGTAGATGATTTTTGCAATTTCGCCATCAAAATAACGATAATGGCCGAAGCAGAGAGGACGTACAATGTATACTGGCAATGGTAAGAAAAGTGTTTCTGAAGAAGAAAAATTTGTTAACATCGAATACAGGCTTAAGTTTGAGGAAGTCTTTTCTGAAAGTATTTGTCTAGGATTTAGTGATGTACGTAAATGTAATAGGGGCGATAAGTAGTTTATACAAGAAGAACATATAGGCTTTTGAAATGTGAGGGTAAAGAAGAATGCTGAAGATCAGAAAAGTAGATCATGTATCAAATGAGGAGATACTGAATAGAATTGGGGAGATTTGTGGCACAGCTTGTATAGAAAAGAGGAGGGATCAGTCGATTAGACACATTCTGAAACATCAAGGTATCGCGAATTTAATGTTGGGGGGCAGCGTTGGGGTGTAAAAATCGTTGAGTGAGACCAAGTGGTGAGTACAGTAAGCACGTTCAGAAGGATGCAGGCTGTAGTAACTATTCGGAGATGAAGTGGTTTGCAGAGGATAGAGTAGTATGGAGAGCTGCATCAAATCAATCTATGGACTTCGCTGAGTTGACAAGCTGTGACACGGAAAAAATAGATGTATGAATCTTAGGACGACGCATGCCAATGGTCAAAACCAGTTAGCCTAGTAAGTCATACCAAGCGACCTAGACCGTGTCTGTCTTCACAATAATTGGTCACAGTTGCCGAAGAGGTCTTCGGCAACATCGTGCCTTTAGTTATAAAATCTCGGTTCTTTTCTATAATTCAAGAGCGTTAGATTACAATTTCTGAATTGCCCCACTTGCCTGGCTACATTTTCTTGATATAAGGATGTCCTTTGGAAACAGCAAAAAATTATTCAAATGTATGCAGTTCAGGATTATTTCACAATAGTTACTGTGATCCACATCACCTTGAGATTCATTAAATCTGTTTATGAGCATCTTCATTGTTCATCTAACAAGTGTCAGTTAGTTAAGTGAGTAGTATTAGCTGGTAGTTTTGTTGCCTCCATGACACTGGATAATGCATATTTCAACTGCAAGTTATTATGCTTCGGATCACACGCGTTAATTTCATGTCAACTTTCCACTCGCTTGTTTCCTTTGGCTTCTTATTCAGACGCTTAAGGACCGTTACCGATGCATCCGCGAATATATCTTGTGCTGGATCCACAGCATGCTCTAATGTAGTTATTATGACGTGAACGTGTCTTATATTTACTACATGTTGTGGTACAACAACAAGGTGTGCTTGCTTGTGTATTTAATTTCGATAACTGTCTCTCATATCTGAAGATGGCGTCATAAAGCTTTGAAATTGACTGCAAATAAAATAAACGACAAACACAGCTGTAGAAAACTAATATGAAAATAGCCCATGTGATCCAGTAGTATCATTGCAAATCGCGCGACACCTGCTTAATGCCCGGTACAAACCTCGTCTGGAGGTTTCCATCGCCGTGGATACGGCGACGAGGTTCTGCGAAGTGATGTCATTCCCTTGCGGTGCATTGGTCAGCGGTGAGACGTCACCCCGTACGTTCCCTATCAGCTTAGCGCCACCTGCAACAGCTGCGGCACCTCTCACCTTCTGAGAAGTGGTGGAGTTGATATTACCTTTGGCGCTTTCGATTTTGCCTAAATTGGGCGCCAATTGTTGTTCTCGAACCACCGCACCGCGGAAAGCACCATTTGCCAACGTGACAGCACTAAGAAGCGTGGAGGGCTTCCGCCGAATGCCATAATCGGTAACGTCACCGTGGGTAACTCCCGGCGTGGCAGACGTGTTGGTGGTGTTGACCGTCTCCGACAGCAGAAGACACAAGAACAGGATCAAACGCAGAAGCATTGTGCCATGTGAAACCGACAGCTCCGCCACACTGCAGCCGCTTGTGTGTCGGCCATTGGTGTACTGAGAGGTCGCGCGCCGCACGTCGAAGCTTTTATCCGGCTGACAGCCGCTGCATCGCGCAGGCCGCGTTGGTGGGAACGCAGCGTGAGTCGGCACCTTTATCGTCGTATGCTCCTTCCGTCTGACTGCAAGGTATGGAGAAGAGTAGGCAGGCGGAGAGACAAGAAATTTGCTCGGCCCTGAAGAAAACACGGAGCACGAGCCTCACATTGCCTAATTTCTCGTCAGGTCTTCTCTCGCACGTCCTACATCTATCTGAGACCGGGAGGGGTAATTACGTGACCTCTGTCTACGGTTCTGACTTTATGATGTTTTCCGGCTTCTTCGCGAGGGAAAGCGCCCGTTTTGTCCAAGCAACCTGCGTGCCAGAGACAACAGTCTTCCTTACTTGCAAATGACGTAATTCTGCTTCCTGAAACTGACAGTGAAATTACGAGATATGAATAAATTGTACCTTGCTCATTTTCGAGGACCCACTGATTGTAACACCTGTCAATGTTTTAGAGCATACCTGACATTGTCAGAATAGCAGAAAGCGATCGTAAGAAGGTAATCAATTGTGAAATTTTGAAAATTTCAAAAACTTGCTATATAACTTTCAAAATTTTTCTGTAGATTGTCTCAATTACATTTAACATTAAAAATTATTTCGAAAGTAGTGACCAGTTTCGGTAGCTTAATTATCGTAAAAAAAGCCTTTACGACGCTGTGAAGACTTCTTGTGCCAACTGCTGTCATAGATATCGTGGTTATACATAGCACATTTTGGCTGGAGATTTAAAGTAAGAATGTTGTGGACGATACAACGGTTTTGTACACTGCGACTGCAATTATAATACTACATATGATCTGAAGATGGTAGTTAAGCTACCGAAACTGATCATTACGTTGTAAATAATTTTTTAATTCTAAATGCGATTTAGACAACATATAGAAAAATTTTGGAAATTTTAAAAGTCTTACAGAAAGTTTTTTTTTAATTTTTGTAATTTTAGGATTGGTTATCTGTCACTATTTTAGTTGCAACGGAGTCCACAGCGGGAAGCAATGTCTTGAATGACAGTAATCTTCCACAATGGTAGTCATAGTTGGAATTAGAATATCCTTAGCTATGTAACCACATTCAAGTCTTTTGTCTGACTCTCTGATATACATATTTGGGTTGCAATGAAATCTGATGTATATTATATATTGTTAACATGCAGGTGGGTGATAGAAGTGACGGATTATACCACACACAAAACATGTATAGGTAATGTACGATAGTGAAAAAACAGAATTGAAGGATATTCTCCTAGTCCTAGCTACGAATGTCTGTGTTTCAGATTATTTCATCTAATATATACAACTATAATAGTGGCAAGTGTAGTTGTCGTGCTGTGAACAAAGAGGCACCTACTAGTAAAGTAGCTTTCCTAATTCATACAAAATATATATTTTGTAAGCAATAGTCCCCTAAATTTTGAAAACAGTTGAAATTAATACGTTTATCTACTGCAGAGGACAGGGACTACACCAAGCCCGTGTGCAACGTGAGGCTATTATATCCTGTTTAAAATATTCAGAAAAGTATTATTACACTATTTTTATTTTTTTTCATTCTATTTGTGCCATTATATATCCTTTTCAAAACTTCAGTACCGGTCTCAGTATTCAGATATTTTCCGACAAGTAGTCCGACCAAAAGCAGTGTACGTCTTCTGGGCTCCCGTTTCGAGACTTCGTTACCTGTACGTTACAGATGACTCAGTTTTCTAATTCTTTGACTGTACCCGACATTTATTAATTCTTATTACCATTTTGATTCTGTTTCCTCTGTATTTAAAAATCTAGATTTTCCTAGTCATCTGCTGTGACTAATCTTTCATTTTCTCAGTCTTCTATTCCAAGTCGATCACTATATGAAGCTAATTTATTAATTTTCCGACATGAGTAGATAAAGACTGTAGGATCCTAATTGATAATGTTTTCTTTGCTGAAGCCGAAAGGAAGAAGGTAACTATATACTCAGTAAAAAGTCATGACTCACAGTTAAATAGCATTTTAATGACTCCAGAACAAATGTTTTTGAGAATAGTTTACAAGAGAGGATACGAGACGAAATTTACAATGACTCAAATGACGAAATGAAATGTAATCCATTCCATGATAAGTTCATATCATTAGTTGAAAATAGCTTTCCGCGTAAGCTAATCAGAAAGGATAACAAACAACCATGTAAAAACCGAAGGATCACAACAGGGATTGAAGTACCTTATGAAAGGAAAAGGAAAATGTATCTGTTGGCAAGAACAAGTAGAGATCCTGAAGTAGTTGCGCACTACAAAAATTACTCAAAATTACAACGAAAAGTTATTAAAAATTCAAGAAACATGCACATAAAATGGCAGTTACGAGAACAGACTGAAGTCAGTACGGAATCTAGTGAAACGAGAGAAAGGACAACCAACTACATAAAGGGATAACATCACTACTGAACTGAAAGAAACGGCTGTAATTGATGAGTCATAAGTAACAAATATATTTCATAACCATTTCTTGAATATAGTACAAAGTATAGGGACAAACAGTTCAGGAGAGAAATCATAGCAATATGTTGAAAAGCAGCTTTCATAAAATTCAGTCATGTGAATGTATCTCCAACTTCTCCTTCTGAAATTAATATAGTTATATATTTTCTGTAAAATAAAAGTTCATCCGGATTAGATGATGTTTCCAATAGTAAACTAAAGATTTGTCCCCGTATAGTAAGCCCTGTTTTATCTGAAATATGTTATGCATCGCTAACTCCAGAGAGACTGAAATACGTCATTGTTAAACCCCGTCTTAAGAAAGGTGACAGTAGAGATGTCAATAACTGCAGACGCGTGTCACTACTCATACCGAGAAGGATGTGTATTCCGGAACAGTATCCCACCTGAGCAACAATAACATCCTCAGTAAATTACACTTCGAATTTCAAAAGGGCTTCCACTACTGAGCTTGGCATTTACACGTTCACTCACCAAATGTTGCAAGAGTTAAAGAACAAAATAGCCCCAGGTAGCGGGTAGGAAGTCCTTCACAATCCCAGTGAAGAATACACCTGTTTCATAGATTTAAAGACCCTGCCTACGCTGGTTCTTGGTTTGTCCTACCTTTATATCCAGTTTGTACCATGATCTTATTTTCCTCTATAATTCCATCCGACAGGGAAAGGCAACAAGAAACCACCCCAATGTTTTTGTTACCAAGAAAACCCGTCATGGATTTGCCTGCTGTCAAACAGACCGGGACATAAACAGTCCCCCAGTCGGTTCGCTGGAGGGGACAACTGAAAGCAAAAGTATGAACATCCGAAGGAATATACACAAGACTGCGATTTGGAATGTACAATCATAACAGCTAAATGCAATACGATATATTTTTTCTGGTAGACCAGATAACCCCATCAATGGTCTTGCCTTGTTACAACACAAGGGATGGAATTCTGCAGTGACTGTATACTAGGTTGTCAGTGACCGAATAATAGTAGTTAAATTCAGCACTAGTCCTTCAAGCTAAATGTAATATACCAACTTCAACAGCTGATGATGAAGAGTTAGAAGGATTTTATGAGTCTGTTTCCAGCTGCCTACAGTCCGTACCCAAGAAGGAAGTTACTGTAGCGCAAGGGGATTTCAGTGCTAAGGTAAGGAAGTGGGACTCATCAAACGAACTACTTGGCTGCCATGGTTTGGACAAAAAATGATCGTGGACACCGACTGACTCAGTTCTGTGAGGAAAATAAGTTTGTTATAACCAGCACCTGCTTCCATCACTATCCACGAAGACTTCGTACCTGGAGCACACCAGGTGGAACATACTGTTCCACCTGGAGCTCACCAAGTGGAACATACTGTTCAAAATATGGTTCAAATGCCTCTGAGCACTATGGGACTTAACATCTGAGGTCATCTGTCTCCTAAAACTCGGAACTTCTTAAACCTGACTAACCTAAGGACATCACACACATCCATGCCCGAGGCAGGATTCGAACCTGCGACCGTGTCAGTCTCGTGGTTCCGGACTGAGGCGCCTGGAACATACTGTAATCTGGTAGATTGTTCACTGATTGGCTTAAGAGGAGGTAGTCCATTAAAAACATTAAGACTCTTCCCGGTGCCGATTGTGGTTCTGACCATCAGCTTCTATGTCTTGAACTGAGAAGGAAACCGTTAAAATGTAAAGAATCACGGCCAAAAGCAAGAAGATCAGAGCAGAAGGATGAAATTGATATTTTTAGGAAATGAGTCCAGGAAACGCTTTCGACACAACAGTCAGATAACATGACATCTGCAGAGAAATGGAATTTGCGGAAGGAGACATTAGTGAAACCGCTGAGTAAGTCTTCAAACGTAGCAAAAAGGTGAAGAATAAAAATAACTGGCTTACTAACTAAACCATACAAATCATTGAAGACAGGAAAGTGCTGAAGATGAGAGGATTGCAGGGAACTCAGCAGTGTTGCAAGTTATCGGCGTTAATACAGAGAAGCTGCCGAAGGGACAGAAATAATTACATGAATGAAACATGTAAGAGCATTGCGAAACTCCAGGATTGCAGGATTGCACTGAGACCGGAGACACCACCCCTCAAACCAAGGACAGGGTTATGGAAGACGAAAATGGCGCACCTCTAACCAAAACAGCACTAACTGCTCATCAGTGCAGAACATACTGCAAGTCGTACGTGGATAAAAACGGAAAGGTTGGTCGTGCAAACATTCCAGCGGAGAAAGAAGGTAATATCTTAAAATAAGAAGTCCGAAAAGCTATAGCTAAATTGAAAATAACAAAGCATTTGGACCTTACCTTATTAATCCAGAAACGATCAAAGCATCTGGAGATTTTTGTTTGAAAATCATGTGTCAGATATGTAACAGCATATAGAGTAACGGAACGTGGATATAACACTGGACAATGTTGATAATGATTCCATTTCATAAGAAATGGAGTGCTCAGCGTTGTGAAAACTACAGGACCGTTCCATTAATTTAATATTCCAGCAAGATTCTTCAAATTGTCATGCATGAACTCCTGCGAATTTACTTAGAAAAAGAAATTCTATCAGAGCAAGATGGGTTTGAGCACAGCAGAGGAACACGAGAATCGATTCTGAATGTTAGACGGTTAATTGAAAAATGTAGATAATTATGTACTTCATAAGTTCTTTGATTCTTGGCCTATACCAAGGCTTTCGACTATGCTCGATGAGAAGAACTGTGGAACGTAGTAGCAGAAATGGATGTTCCTGATCATCTTATTGCGCTTATCAGAAATCTCTACTATGTAGGCATTATTAGAAAACAATTTGAGACGTGATTATAAAAGG
Organism: Schistocerca cancellata; assembly: GCF_023864275.1. NCBI lineage: Eukaryota > Metazoa > Arthropoda > Insecta > Orthoptera > Acrididae > Schistocerca > Schistocerca cancellata. The sequence goes on along the minus strand of NC_064628.1, from coordinate 109,492,947 downwards.
AACCGTTTCACATCATTACTATTATCGTGCGAATGTGCCATGGAGCATGGAAGTAACTAACTTAGTAAATCAAATGACATATTCGGAAAAGCAGAATTACTGCGCGTATATCAGATATCCTTGTCAGTTTGAATTATTACGACTTTTTTCTGGTGTTAAAAATCAACAGTAAAGAAGTGAATAGATCAAACATGTTTCCGATGCTAGTGTTTGGCTCCAGCGACTCGTCTCTTCACTTGTATGTAATAAGAATATTTCCAACCTTGGAAGCGACGTACTTCCGAAATGACTCACGTGCGATTTTTTACCAGGAGGATCACTAACGACTGCAAGTTCTGAAAGAAGAAACGTTATTATGAATCAGTTCTCGTCACAACTTACGATTCACAATGGTGCATTGGCTTAATGTTGCACGTTTGCGTAGGAAATATGAAATGTAATAATGTATTTTATATGATCTTCATTAAACCAAATAAACACGGAAGTAAAAGAAGTACACCGTAACCACTATTTCTGCGTTCATACTGACACTTAACGTACACAAAGCTGTCATTAGAAAAATATAATCCACTTCTTCCGTAAAATGTTTACAATTAGTTTAGAAACTGTCGCAGTATGTATGGATTTTCTTCCTCCTATAAGTGGAAAGAGGCCATACAGGCTGCGTGATACCTGGTTTAGTAGTCTGTTATCGAGCTGCTGAAGAAGTACCGGACACAGGGACGAGGTGATCTTCATTACAGTACTAACTGATTGGTTAATGTTTCGAGAACAGTGTGGGAGCGTGTGGGAACAGTCTTAGGGTTTCCTTGTGAGATGTTCATTGTGAGGAGCATGCATTTGTCAGTACTTGTAAGAACCACTGTGAAACTTCGTCGTCCCGGCGGTAGGGGACACAATACGCCAACACACGGATGGCCCATCGCGAGAGCACGAGCCATGTTGTCTGTCGATAAATCGCGCTTTTGTTCTCGAGCGTCATCAATGGACGGTTCGCAGAGGTTTCAGCGGTTCATTAAAGATGAAAAGTTTTGTTAAATGAATTGGCGAGAGCAAAATCCGAAGCCAATGGGTTAAAGCTTGAAGCACAAAGTGACGATACATCACAAAGACAGAAAGCATTGTCAACAAACAATGGCTCTCATTCAAAGGCCTAGCTCGTTTCAGCCTCAGTGGTTACGCCTGCGTTGCTGCACCTTTCCTGAGCAGATGCTGACGACGTGGTCGGATTCGTAAAGAAAAGGCCGTGCTTTTCTCATTTCATTCATCTCGAGATGCGCCACCAGTTACATACAAACTGTTGGTGAGTAATTGGAGATATCAAGACCGAAATTAAGAATCGCGCTAAATCACGCACACACACGCACACACACACACACACACACATCCGATGCGTTTGTATCAGTTTCCTGACTGGTTTGATGAACGCGGCCACGAATTTCTCACAGTGTCAAACTCTTCATCTCAGAGTAGCACCTACAACTAACGTTTTAATTTTTTTGGTATATATTCCTTACAGTTTTAACCTGGCCAGATAAACACGCGTTTGCTCGCCGCTTCTGGGATTCGGTGAGGCGCGGCGGCATTGGCTCAAATTCGCTCGGTGGATTAACGACGAGGGCCGGTGTGCCGGTCCCGCAGCCTGGATGTGATTTTTAAACGGTTTCCAACATCCTACAGGTGCCTACGTCCCGTATTACACAATTCTCAAACTCTCCCAAAACATTGTTTCACATTGGATGACATTAGATGCAGACAGATGTGTGCATGATTTCCGTGGCATGGGAAAGGGGTGTCGACAGAAAGGGCATTCGGCTAGCCTCTGCCACTAACATTGCCAAATGCAGATTAACATTTCGATCACTTGAGATACGCGACAAGGCAACCCCTAGGAAACTTTCTAGTAGACTGGGAGGCTATTGCCTGATGTCTGAATAGGTGTCCTATCATTCTCTCCCTTTTTCTGGCTCTGAGCACTATGGGGCTTAACTTCTAAGGTCATCAGTCCCCTAGAACTTAGAACTGCTTAAACCTAACTAACCTAAGGACATCACACACATCCATGCCCGAGGCAGGATTCGAAACTGCGACCGTAGCGGCCACGCGGCCCTTTTTCTAATAGCATTTTCCGTAATATACTTGCACTGCCAATTCAGCATAGAGGCTCCTAAATTCTTATCAGTCGGCTTCATAGTCAGCATCCATCTGTAACACCACATCTTAAACGCTAAGATTCTATTTGTTGCCAGTTTCCTCACATCCATGACTGATTGCCATTACAATGCTGCCCTCCAGGCGTACATTTTCAGCAATTTCTTCCTTGTTTTAAGGTCTAAGTTTGATATTAATAGACTTATAACGAAGAATGTCCTTATTGCCTCTGATAGTCTACTGCTTTATGTATAATTTCCTTCATCCGTTGTCTATTGTTCTGCTTCCAATGAAATCTAGTTATTTCGATTCACCTTCTATGTACATGGACCCGAATTTTCAGTTAAGTTTAAGGCTCTCATTTCTGATATTTAACATTGCTTTGGCCTTTATTTGGCGTACTCTCAGTCACAAATTAAAAACTCATTTCCATATTAATTCCATTGAACAACTTATGTAAGTCTTTTACACCCTCACTGCGGATTGCAATGGCATTAACGAACCATATCACTGATATTCATTCACCCTGAATGTTAATCGGCACTCTTCATCTTTTATTTATGTCATTATCTGTGCGATATACTATTTGAGCAGTAGAGGCGAAGACAGTGTCCCTCCTTTGTGGCCTGTCTAATCTGAACACTTCTGCCACAGTCTTACATTATTACTGTTTCTTTTTGTTTCATGTACATATATTTGAGTAAGGAAGACTAAGATGACGAGGAGTCTAAGATGACGAATATTTAATTTAATGGGATTGTCGAGAGAGAGCAGCACGTGAAAGACTTTCCTTGTTAGAAGGTAGCGCTCCACCTGTGGTACAATAGGAACTAAAAGTGCCGGCTGGAGTGGTCGAGAGGTTCTAGGCGCTACAGTCTGGAACCGCGCGACCGCTACGGTTGCAGGTTCGAATCCTGCCTCGGGCATGGATGTGTGTGATGTCCTTAGGTTAGTTAGGTTTAAGTAGTTCTAAGTTCTAGGGGACTAATCACCTCAGAAGTTAAGCCCACTGTGCTCAGAGCCATTTGAAACATTTTTTGTTGTTTTTGGGTTTAGATTATAAATGGTCACTTCGGGTAAGTTGACGAATTTACTTGGCGGACCAGATGACGAATTCTTCACTTGTCAGAACATTTTGTAAATTATTTTAGTAAGATTTTCAGCTTCATTCGCAGCATTCAACATGGCTAACAAATAGAAAACAAATACCCGTAGACAGCAATGGCCACAGGAATCTCTGACCCCAGCTGTGCAAGAGGTAAAGAAGGGTGCGGCAGTGCATGTAACTGCGGAAAAGTACAGTCTTCCAGAATCTACATTGTGGCGTTACGCCAAAGAACAGACGAAAGAAGTAAGTATTTTTAAATGTAATACCTAGCGTTTAAGTTGGAGGCTCCACAGGAGCTAAATATAATGGTCTTTAATTAATGTATTACGTTCGAAAAAATTAAATTTTATTTATTTTCCAGACTGCGCCGACCAGCGCCGTACGGCTTCGATGCACATTCACTGATGAGGAGCTACAAAACCTTAGGAATATATCCAGGGCTTACACAGAAGCTTTCGTCTTAACAAGGGAACGGTATGCAAATCTACGCTAGAACACTGCAGATTCCACACCGCTTCAACAAAGCAAAAAAGAAAGTGGGTGAAGACTTCATCCAGAGCTTTAAGGACAAATTCAACTTTTCACTCGGAAAACCAGAAGCTACATTTGCTGCAGGACTGGCAGTGTTTAACAAAACTAGCGTTGGTGCGTTCTTTGGTCTCTACTCACAGATTGCAACTGAGAAAAAGTATGGGCGCCATCAAACTTATAGTGTAGATGAGACTGGCTGCTGAACTGTTCCCACTAAAAATTTGAGTGTCTTAAAGTGGAAAATTTTGTGGTAAGGTTATGGGACCAAATTGTTGAGATCATCGGTTCCTAGGGTTACACACTAGTTAAACTAAACTTACGGTAAGGACAACACACACAACCATACCCGAGTGAGAACTCGAACCTCCGACGGGGAGAGCCGCGCGAACCGTGACAAGTCGCCAAGACCCTGTGGTTATCCCGCGGAGCACAGCGTCTTAAGCCCAAAAGGAAATCGTAGGGTTATCCAATTGTGTTTTTCTGAAAAGTGTTACCATCATGTCTCACCTTTCTTCATATTTCCCAGAGTGCGGATGCAGCAGCACTTCAACAACAGTTCAACGCCCGGTTCTGTAGGTGTTTATAACGAATCTGCGTGGATGAGCACTGCAACCCTTATCCTGTGGTTAGAACATTTCATACACAGCGGAAGGCCAAACAAGGAAAACCCAGTTCAGTTGTTGATGGATAACCACACACCACATGTTACATTAAATGCTGTCAATTTACGTCGAAAAAATCATATAAGTTTACTGGGTCTCCCCCCGAATACCAGCCATCGTATGCAACCGCTGGATGCGGCTTTCTATAGCCCATTTAAAACTGCCTACTTCCGGGCTTCTGATAATACGTTAATGGGACAACCAGAACAAGTAATAACTACTAAAGACGTTGCTGGGTTATTTAAAGTAGCATACCGCAAGGTTGCTACAATAAGCAACGTCGTAAACGCCTTTAAAGCAGATGGCTTGGTTCCAGTGAATTCCCAAATATTCAGTGATTCTGAGAAGGTACCTGGATTCGGTTAAGAATGATTTTGAAAAAAAAAAAAAGAGGTTCAAATGGCTCTGAGCACTATGGGACTCAACATCTTAGGACATAAGTCCCCTAGAACGTAGAAATACTTAAACCAAACTAACCTAAGGACATCACACACACACCCATGCCCGAGGCAGGATTCGAACCTGCGACCGTCGCAGCCTCGCGGTTCCGGACTGCAGCGCCAGAACAGCACGGCCACCGCGGCCGGCAATGATTTTGAAGTAATAGGCTTAACATCAGAAGAGGCACCAATGTTAGCACTGAATTGCGGATCATGGAGGGATTTTATAAGGGGGGGGGGGACTATGCTCCAGATTGAACGCTGAAAGGCATAATCAGTCTTAAATGATGATGACGATGATCTGATTTTGAGCCAATAGAGACACACAATGTCTCAATGGTTAAGCTGGATGAAAAAGAAGCAGCTGGACCATTTGATGCCTCTGCAGTAACTCAGATGACGCCACAGTAGGCCTAGCTGAACCGACCTGTGCTCCTGAAGTTAGAACTGATGAAACTGCAAAGCCTGGACCATCTTGTGTACAATCATCCTACTTTACACCGCTTTTTTACCTAATGCTGTCAGCAAAGAAAGGAAATAGAGGAAAGAATTGCCCTCATTCCACATCACAAGCAGCCCTGTCAAAAGAGCTTTACAAAATAAAGAATCTGAGAAGAAAGCCAAAGGAAATAAGAAACAAGAAAATCAAAAGAAAAGAGATGAAAACCAGAATGCCAAAAAATGGCTAAGAGGAAAAGAAAAAATAAATGTGATAAGGAGAACTTTTTGGAAGACTCCTCAGTTTCCTCGATATCACTCACTTGCAATGAAGATGACGACGATATTGATCTCGTCGGAGAAATACTTTGTACCATCTGCAATAACTATGAAAAATCAGACTTGATATGGTTGTTCTTGCTGCCACAAATGGGCCCATGCTGCTTGTACTGGGATCACTGCTGCGGAAGCAAAGCGTAAAAGCATACGTATGCGACTTACCCGAGGGCAAGATGACGAATTTGACATAATTTTAAAAACGTTGAAAAAATTGCCATAAATATAGATTTAGAAAAATTATAAAATCAGTAGCTGAAATGAGGGTAAAAAATTTCGAGAGCATGCTGTCGTCACCTTACCCTTCCTTCCCCTATTCATCCTCCACAACAGCCTACAACTCCTATCTGAGACTTTCAGACATTGTTAGACGTTTTTTATAGCTTGTCATATCGTATGAAAGTACCTTGGTTGTTGTTAAGTCTTGCTTTCCTTGTGAAACGTAACATCAAATCTGCCTTTCTGATGCATTTATCATTCTTAATGTAAAACTGACCGTCATCTGACAGGTCCGTAATTATGTTTTTCCATTCTTAAGCGTTCTATTCTTATCAGGAACTCGGATGATGAGGTCTTAAGCTGAATTTATCTGCCTTTGCTGTTATCGACATTAAGCAAATGATATTCCTCCGAAAGCCCTACATTTACACATATCCTGCACACTAGCTTGAAAAATCATTTGGTTGCCGCTTCTCACAACGATTTCTGAACTTTTAAAGGAACGTTGTCTACCTTTCCTCAAGCAAGCGTTCCAAATTTGTCTCTGAATTTGCATCTAATCACTGATGCCTTCCAATACCGGTACCTATCCGTTCTTCTACCACGTCAGCAGGCAGTTTCTTCCCATCACAGACGCCCTCATTGCATCCCTGTCACCTATCTACCTATTCGACGTTCCTCTGTACGCCCAGTTTACAATTGAGACTCCAGCAATAAATTTACTTTGCGCTTTCAAGGGCCGCACCTCACGAGCTGCAGAAATCGCGAACTTACGTTCGGCGTCGCGTTTACAGCTGGAGTGTACACAAAGCGTCACGCTGCCACCAACCGATCAGCGGAACATAAAGCCGGAATTGTCATGGCTAAAGCGTATACACAGCACTGCTAGGACCGGTGACGCAAAGGCGATTTCTACAGAGGCAGGCAGTGTCATCGTAACTGGCGTCTGCTTCACGTCTGCTGTGCATCGAGCTACGTTAATTTAAGTATTAACTGTATTTTTCTTACTTGTCACTTCTTCCGTGTTTTTTTGCTTTTAGGAAGCTTTAATTGTCGAGTGCTAGTAATTGTGTTCCATAGATTTCGTGTTTGTTTTGAATACAGTCAGAGTCCCTTTAGTCAGTCAGTAGCGCTAGTGTTTGTTCTGAATATAGTCCACAGAAGGTAGTGCTATTCTCATTGTTTTCTACAAGAAGTGTCTAGTAACCCCAGTTTAGTCAACTATCAGCCGCCTTTAGTGAATTAGCAGTCTAGTTACAAGTTGATAAACTCTCAACAGTAAATTGATTTCTTAGGATGGATAGGATGTGTGACTGTTGTGTACGGGCGCAGGAGGCGCTGGCCACTATTCGTGAACAGCTGAATGTGTTGATGGCCGCGGTCAGCCGTCTTCAGGCTGCTGCCTCGGAATGTAGCGGCAGTGGGGAATCTGGTGCGTCGCATGGTACACCCCAGGTGTTACATGTTTCACCCACTGTCCCTGCTGTCGAGACATCTTCGCGGGTACCGGGCGCGGTTGGGCCACCCTCTCTACAAGGGGATTGGTGGGTTCAGTGGCGTTTGCGGCGCACGAGGCTGAGGGTCAATGTGGAGGCTGGCCGTGTAGCATCGCCCGTGAGTGGACATGTGGCCGCTCCTTCAGCAAGGTCCGGGCAGGCACACGGGGGAGGGGTTTATTAATGATTGGGAGCTCCAACGTTAGGCGGGTGATGGAGCCCCTTAGGGAAATAGCGGAAAGATCAGGGAAGAAGGCCAGTGTTCATTCTGTCTGCTTGCCGGGGGGGGGGGGGGGGTCTCATCCGAGATGTGGAGGAGGCCCTGCCGGCAGCGATAGAAAGCACTGGGTGCACCCGACTGCAAATTGTTGCTCATGTCAGCACCAATGACTCCTGCCGTCTGGGTTCAGAGGTCATCCTCAGTTCATACAGGGGGTTGGCGGAGTTGGTGAAGGCGGAAAGCCTCGCTCGCGGGGTGGAATCTGAGATAGCTATTTGTAGTATCGTTCCCAGAACCGATTGCGGTCCCCTGGTTTGGAGCCGAGTGGAAGGCTTAAACCAGAGGCTCAGACGATTCTGCGGAGATCTGGGGTGCAAATTTCTCGACCTCCGCTATCGGGTGGAGAAATGTAGGGTCCCCCTGAATAGGTCAGGCGTGCACTACACGCCGGAAGCGGCTACAAGGGTAGCGGAGTACTTGTGGAGTGCACATGTGGGTTTTTTAGGTTAGAGAATTCCCTCCCTAGGCCCAACAAGACGCCTTCTGAGACGCGCCAAGGTAGGAGTAGGCAAAATGCAACAGGGAATAACAATATTAATGTGCTAATAGTAAACTGCAGGAGCGTCTATAGAAAGGTCCCAGAACTGCTCTCATTAATAAACGGTCACAATGCCCACATAGTACTAGGGACAGAAAGTTGGCTGAAACCAGATTTAACAGTAGTGAAATTCTAAACTCAGATTGGAATGTATACCGCAGAGACAGGCTGGACCGGGAAGGGGGAGGCGTGTTTATAGCCATAAGAAGTGCAATAGTATCGAAGGAAATGAACGGAGATCCGAAATGTGAAATAATTTGGGTGAAGGTCACGGTTAAAGCAGGCTCACACATGGTAATTGGATGTCTCTATAGGCCCCCTGGCTCAGCAGCTGTTATGGCTGAGTACTTGAAGGACAATTTGGAAAATATTTCGAGTAGATTTCCCCACCATGTTATAGTTCTGGGTGGAGATTTTAATTTGCCGGATAGAGACTGGGAGACTCAAACCTTCATAACGGGTGGCAGGGACAAAGAATCCAGCGATATTATTTTAAATGCTTTATTTGAATACTACCTTGAGCAGTTAAACAGAGAACCGACTCGTGGCGATAACATATTAGACCTTCTGGTGACAAACAGACCCGAACTATTTGAAACAGTTAACGCAGAACAGGGAATCAGCGATCATCAAGCGGCTACTGCATCAATGATTTCAGCCGTAAATATAAATGTTAAAAATGGTAGGAAGATTTTTCTGTTTAACAGAAGTGACAAAAATCAGATTTCAGAGTACCTGACGGCTCAACACAAAAGTTTTGTCTCTAGTACAGATAGTACTGAGGATCAGTGGACAAAGTTCAAAACCATCGTACAATATGCGTTAGATGAGTATGTGCCAAGTGCCAAGCAAGATCGTGAGAGATGGAAAAGAGCCACCGTGGTACAACAACAGAGTTAGAAAACTGCTGCGGAAGCAAAGGGAACTTCACAGCAAACATAAACATAGCCAAAGCCTTGCAGACAAACAAAAATTATGCGAAGCCAAATGTAGTGTGAGGACGGCTATGCGAGAGGCGTTCAATGAATTTGAAAGTAAAGTACTATGTACTGACTTGGCAGAAAATCCTAAGAAATTTTGGTCTTGTGTCAAAGCGGTAGGTGGATCAAAACAAAATGTCCAGACGCTCTGCGACCAAAATGGTACTGAAACAGAGGATGACAGACTAAAGGCCGAAATACTAAATGTCTTTTTCCAAAACTGTTTCACAGAGGAAGACTGCACTGTAGTTCCTTCTCTAGATTGTCGCACAGATGACAAAATGGTAGATATCGAAGTGGATGACAGAGGGATAGAGAAACAATGAAAATCGCTCAAAAGAGGAAATGCCGCTGGACTTGATGGGATACCAGTTCGATTTTACACAAAGTACGCGAAGGAACTTGCCCCCCTTCTTGCAGCGGTGTACCGTAGGTCTCTAGAAGAACGTAGCGTTCCAAAGGATCGGAAAAGGGCACAGGTCATCCCCGTTTTCAAGAAGGGTCGTCGAATAGATGTGCAGAACTACAGACCTATATCTCTAACGTCGATCAGTTGTAGAATTTTGGAACACGTATTATGTTCGAGTATAATTACGTTTCTGGATACTAGAAATCAACTCTGTAGGAATCAGCATGGGTTTCGAAAAAGACGATCGTGTGGAACCCAGCTCACGCTATTCGTCCACGAGACTCAGAGGGCCATAGACACGGGTTCCCAGGTAGATGCCGTGTTTCTTGACTTCCGCAAGGCGTTCGACACAGTTCCTCACAGTCGTTTAATGAACAAAGTAAGAGCATAATGACGATCAGACCAATAGTGTGATTGGATTGAAGAGTTTCTAGATAACAGATCGCAGCATGTCATTCTCAATGGAGAGAAGTCTTCCGAAGTAACAGTGATTTCAGGTGTGCCGCATGGGAGTGTCGTAGGACCGTTACTATTCACAATATACATAAATGACCTTGTGGATGACATCGGAAGTTCACTGAGGCTTTTTGCGGATGATGCTGTGGTATATCGAGAGGCTGTAACAATGGAAAATTGTACTGAAATGCAGGAGGATCTGCAGCGAATTGGCGCATGGTGCAGGGAATGTCAATTGAATCTCAATGTAGACAAGTGTAATGTGCTGCGAATACATAAAAAGAAAGTTCTTTTATCATTTAGCTACAATATAGCAGGTCAGCAACTGGAAGCAGTTAATTCCATAAATTATCTGGAAGTGCGCATTGGGTGTGATTTAAAATGGAATGATCATATAAAGTTGATCGTCGGTAAAGCAGATGCCAGACTGAGATTCATTGGAAGAATCCTAAGGAAATGCAATCCGAAAACAAAGGAAGAAGGTTACAGTACGCTTGTTCGCCCACTGCTTGAATATGCTCAGCAGTGTGGGATCCGTACCAGATAGGGTTGATAGAAGAGATAGAGAAGATCCAACGGAGAGTAGCGCGCTTCGTTACAAGATCATTTAGTAATCGCGTCAGCGTTACGCAGATGATAGATAAACTCCAGTGGAAGACTCTGCAGGAGAGACGCTCAGTAGCTTGGTACGGGCTTTTGTTGAAGTTTCGATAACATACCTTGACCGAGGAGTCAAGCAGTATATTGCTCTCTCCTATCTCGCGAAGAGACCATGAGGATAAAATCAGAGAGATTAGAGCCCACACAGAGGCATACCAACAATCCTTCTTTCCACGAACAATACGAGACTGGAATAGAAGGGAGAACCGATAGTGGTACTCAAGGTACCCTCCGCCACACACCGTCTAGTAGCTTGCGGAGTATGGATGTAGATGTAGATGTAGAGTGGATGGTACAACATGAGCCGAGCGTAGACATGAGTAGGGTCGCTGTGGAGGCACGAGACCGGTGATTTATCACTTTTATGTAAACCAATCGCACCTGTCACCCCTCCCACCTCTCGCCTGCCGCCTCTTTCCCTTCCTGCTCCACACCCCTCTCCCCCCCCCCCTCCCTCTCACCTAGTTGGCCGGTTGGGCTGTTATCCTGCCTTCATTTACGATCAAATTTATGACCTTGCGAAGTTATCCTAATGGTTGGAGGGTTGATGTTGGTGTTTATTTAGCATTTAATTTATTTCTCATTTCATTATAGTTACCAGTACCAAGACCTAACCTCTATGTTCGTATCACCCTTCCCTTAATTAACATAATTTAATACCCAATATGTCTATCAGAGATATTTCCCCATCACCTCCCATTACTAAAAAAAATAGTTGTCCCATTTTCTGAGATGCTGCAGTCACATACCGTAACCCCTTCACTCCACTGGCATCTGGGCATACTAGGGAAGGTCGATCATCCTGATCATCATGAAGCACTGGCAGGCATTTACCACCTCCAGACAAAATAAGACAAAGTAAGCAAAATGCACACAAATGTGGATCAGAAATCCACACTTAGTGGGTGGAGCAAATAAAAGTGGCCTGGAGAACAGAGTTCCAGGGTACATATAAAAACAGCAGATGAAAGCTATAGCTGACGGTGAAAGTGATTAACCACATCTCTTGGCAATTTTGGGCCTTGGTTAGAAAGGTGCTGAAGGCTGGTCAAAGCTAAACTACTGGAATTCCTGCAGTCTCGCCCAAAATATTCTGCTGCAGTTCTTGAAAACTATGAGGCTTGTTGGAATACACCTTAAACTTGAGGGTTCCCCACATAAGGTTATCGCCACTGACAGATCAGGTGCCATGGGTGACCAGCTAGGGTCGCAACTGACCTTTGCTGACAACTCTGTCAGGTTGATGATTCTGTAAATAAGCTCCAAGGTTTGGTGGCTGTATCAGCAGTTGCTCCATCTTGTTGGAAGTAACTGAATGTCTTGTATCCTTTATTAATGCTGCCACAAATATTATCCACTTGTGTGGAACATTTTTATTTGCCTTACCCCACAAGTCAGAGCAGGACACACATCTGTATCCAGACACTGAGGATCCCTTATCTGGACTACACTCATTGAGCGAAAGCTAAGTGTATTCAGTGTACTGCTCTTCACCATTACTTATCAAATGACTGCCAGTATATCAAAATATGTAATTATAGGTGTAGCAATAGATAGTGATTGTGAAGTACTAATAGGAATTGAAAACATTCACCATGATGCTTAAGTGCAGTTTACTGAGATGGAGTGGATCACATAAAAAGCAAGATTAATGTCAAAGGTATGATGACTACAAAGTACGACCTGTCTCAGCCTCCTTCAACTATTTACAGCATTAGCAAGAATGTGTCCAGCATCAAGATTTACAGAATTTTAACACGGAAGTTAACGTCTGTAGACACTTCACTGTGCAATTATTTACATCGTTAAAGCATTATGAATGTGTGTGGTCTAAACAAGGCATCATGGATTGTGAAAGGCAGGATAAGCAGGATTTAGTTAAATTTTTAAATATGTGTATTCAAACTGTACCAAACTCTGTTAAAGCTCTCCATAGGTGTTACATCCTTACAAGTAGAATTTGCACATGGATGAAAACAATTATTCACAAAACATTGCAGTAGATGATGAGTACATATAAATAGTTATACCAAAACACACACACATACACACACACACACACACACACACATTATATATATACAAAATATTTTTATTTCCTGTGTACTTGTAATGTTATTTTGTAGTTTATAAAAGTATGCAGTTATTATAGCTCAGTCAGCAAGATAATTTCATGGGTTCGTGTATATAAGATAGGGTAGTTTCATTGCTTTCCGACCCCCAACTGACTAAGCTATAATCAGTGCACATTATTTGTAAGGATGTTTTAAGAAATAAAGAAGCGCATAACACCAAAAAATAGTATTTGTTCCCTTTTATAGCCCTCACAGTGCAATTTCACAGGGGGCACTCCATAAAGTTGACATTCAAAAGTAAAATTCTTATAACAGAAATCATACTTAGAAATACGAACATTAATCTGTAACTCTTACAGAAACTTGTGAATTTTGTGCGAAATATTACATAAAAAGAGCATCAGTTGTCTAGAAAACAAATAATAGTCAATTAAATTCAAATTATGGCACTTTCCTGTAAGTTTTATAAATTTCAAGAATAAATGTTTACAGAGTTTTAGTCTAAGCCACTTGAATAAGCCTTAACACACACTCTCTCTAAATGAATCAAGCGAATCAACAGTTTACATTTACAGCATCATGACGTATTCAGGAATATTTTGTTCCAGAATATTTGGGACGACTAGGTTTAGAAAATTTCTTGGGAAAAAAAGAAAATGTCTTGCACGCTTCACGCTCTATTAACAACGACTTAATGGATGAGTTCAAAGTGCTGAAAGCTGCTTCAGTGTTCAGAACACTCGTTACCATTGCTTAAATTAACAACTTATAGTATCACTAATTATTGCATTTGGTGTAGAGAATAATAACATTATTCATTTTTTCCACAGTATCTATGGTGATGGTATGAATGATAGAGATGAATTGGTTGTAGAGCCCATTGTATGTTTCTTTTATACCCAAAGCAGAGGTGGTATAGCTACATATTATTTGTCTTCAAGTTCCATACATTCCTGCGCGTGTTATATGTTAACAACATCTAAAAATGCTTCCTCTAAGTTGCATCAGAACTGTCAAAGAGTGAACATGTCAAAACGTGCTGCAGCAAAGCAGCTTCTCTTCTCAGTGCAGCCTTCATTTAAGTACTAATGACAATGGTAGCGATGGTGGTAGAATATAGTTGTATGTAATTGACTCCCTATTGATATTTTCTTTTTCTGCAGATGAGGCAAAGCCATCACGACCACATAATGTGAAAATAATCCTGTTTAATTCAACACACTGTTAAAATGTGACAGTAAATTGCGTTAGTGTGGACATGATATCAGATCGTTATTTCTACCCAGTGGTGGCTCTCGAAAATCGTTGATATAGTGATACGAAAGTCTTATTATCACTGGATGAGTGACTTCATGTATGCAATACATCAGTACAAATTGCTGCCATGTTTAGCACTCGTGCTCAGACTTCATCAGTAGTATTAGATGATCATACAGTCTCTGCAGAGGACTTCCTACAAACTCTTAAACTACTTGATATGACAGTGCATGATCTTCACGAGCAAACGTTTAAAAATTCGAAGTATGTTGGTTACAGAATCCCGCATTCTCTAGACAAGCGTCTAAACTGCAGCCATTTGCGTACAGATTCTACAAGAAACTATGGACCATTTGATGGAATTAGCTCGCAAACTCTGCAATCATCTGAAGAAATGTGTGTGAACCAGCTACGCCAGATGTAGGCGCAGAACTACGGCAGCTGGACAAAAATATGGACCCGCTGTTTGAAATGTATGCTTCAACATAAACACAGCTTCTAGCCAAGCATGCAAGCTAAAGACGCTGAGCAATGTCCTCAATACAGTACAAGTGTCGGTCAGGGTTAGAACATGTCCTATGTAGCGGTGAGTGCATTATGATGGAGCTGGGGGAATTCGAAGACAGGCAAATATTTTGTGTTAGTATGGTGGGTGCTTCCGTGACCAAGGTAGATGAAGTGCTGTTTCAAGAGGCACTTTATGGTTCAAATGGTTCTGAGCACTATGGGACTCAACATGTGAGGTCACCAGTCCCCTAGACTTAGAACTACTTAAGCCTAACTAACCTAAGGACATCACACACATCCATGCCTGAGGCAGGATTCGAACCGCAGCAGCACGGTTCCGGACTGAAGCTCCTAGAACCGATCGGCCACAGCTGCCGAGAGAGGCACTGTGTCAAAGATTTATACCACTTACAGGGAAAGTGGGAAAACATTGTCAATTAAGTCACAACATGGATGAAGGTCTGTTTTAATAGATGGTCGTTGCATAGATTTATGACGAAAAATAAGAGGACGACAGCTGTAGAAGCCACTCCAGAACTGAAGTCTTACACGCGAACCCTGTCAGCACCAAAAACAACACAAAGGCAGCTCCATAGGCAGCGGCGAGCAGGAATTCCAAAATCACTCAATAGTTCAAATGGCTCTGAGCACTATGGGAAGAATTTTGGATGGGACTTCAGGGAATGTAATGTTCTCGGGATACGACGGCCACTCTCACCTGGACAAATGGAGGATCGATGCCATCATTTTGGAGTCTGAAGCCTTGCAGCCACGCCTTTACGGTACTTATGTTGTGGCATGGAAATCCACTGGCCTTCAATCACGCGACGCTCGAGCTAGGAAAAGCAGTGCTATCAGTGAAAATAAACAGTGCAACGGGTGAACATGCCCTCACATCGGTTATCAAATCTGTGAACAGTGACGTCGCTATGCGAACTACCGACAAAATGCTTACCTTTGCGTTGTTATTGTATGTATTGTGAACATGAACTGCAAACGACCACACGTCGTGCGAAGACAGCTGATGTGAAACAGACACATTTTAAATGCAATACTGTCCATGAGATACAATGCCCAATAATGAAGTGTATTTTGCTTTAACATATGTAGTGGTTTTCAGATTATTGTACCAGTTTTAATGTTAGTTTATATTTTTTGTAAAAACTTCATGGAATGTCCTATCATAGTGATGAACATACGAACTGTATATAACCTGTGATCACCATGTCGCGAATTCAACTAACACTGGAAAGGCTACCGCGACAATGAAATGCACGTGACTGCGCATGCGCAGCAGCCGCAATACCAACATTGGAATGTTCTGGGCGCACGCGCCTCATTCAAATATTGTATACCATGAATTGTATTTGAATATGTATATAAATATATTTCTGAATGAGTTTTAGGGTGAATTGCTCGCTTGCAGGTGCGCCCTTTCACCTCGCAAATCAGGGGCAATTTAAAGTTACATTTGCAGCATGGGTGTTGATATACTGTACTGCAAAAATCTAAATGTAATTTGACAATATAAATAAAGAATTACTTAAGATATTGATTAGTACAGGCGGTTGTATTGATTGTGCCGTGAAACCACTGAAACATTAGAATAGTTACGCAGTTCAATTGTCTTACCGAGAAGACGGCACATTTTTTGTACTCATAGCGGTCCAAATCGGACGCATATCTGCCATCACCACAGATAATTATTTGGCACACTATTTTACTGAGATGCAATCTCACTAGGGGGTACTCGCAGTTGCACACAGCAACGAAATTAATGTGTCTATGTAATTTAATTTAGTGTAATATTTTGTGAATACAGTGATTTTATTTAATCTTGTATTTCATTTATGTGGCCAGCTATTGTTCCAATTAAACCGCGTCTTGGCTTGGCTAAAGGTTCCGTGTTACAAGTCTTATGAATGGCCCAGCACGAGCTAACGCTTTGGGATTATTCAATCTATGAAGTCCGATAAAGAAGTATTTTTAGAAGTCACTCACAGTCAAACTTACAATGAACGGACACACCGAGCGAGGTGGCGCAGTGGCTAGCACACTGGACTCGCATTCGGGAGGACGACGGTTCAATCCCGTCTCCAGCCATCCTGATTTAGGTTTTCCGTGATTTCCCTAAATCGTTTCAGGCAAATGCCGGGATGGTTCCTTTGAAAGGGCACGGCCGATTTCCTTCCCCATCCTTCCCTAACCCGAGCTTGCGCTCCGTCTCTAATGACCTCGTTGTCGACGGGACGTTAAACACCACTAACCAACCAACCAACAATGAATGGACATTACTCAAAAATCCATTGTCAAGCGCTCAAATTTTTTATTACGCACCGTTACAAATCTGTACCCTGATCGCGTACTATTATCATTACCTATTACTATTTGTCTGTTGTCTGATATTCTCAAACCAGACTGGAAAAGCCATTAAATTAAAGAGGGTATAGTAAGTAGTGGTGCTGTTGCACTTACTGCACACCCCTGACTTACGCCCTCGTTGAGTTCAACTCGATTTCTAAACTGAAGGAAACACTCCATGCCAATCGCTTCAGAACTGCGACAAGTTCGTCGCGCAACAGACCGCGTCGCTCGAACTGTCAACACGAGTGGCATTACCAAGAGTATCCTACGATATCCATATCGCCGGCAACGGGTTATACACAATGCTGGTGACTACTTTGAAGGTCAGTAAAACTTTGAAACACGTAGCTATTTTGTACGAGCTGTAAATAAATAGTTGCCACCATTAAAGTTCCAACCCTCGTACAAGTTACAATATACCCACATACAAAAATTAAAAAAATAAGATGTTTCCCATGGCACATTCCAGAGCCTATCTTTTACATCCCTCGCAGTGAACTCATGTTTTTGATTGGTTTCAAGCAGCAAACACAAAGACAATATTCGTCTTCTTCATCAGACTGCTGCAGGTTATAAGAGAAGAAGAACTGAAGGACATTCGTTGCTAACAGACGCTTTGGAAGGACTTGTCTGTGAACCGAGATGGAGTGAAATGAGGAGATACAAGATGATAAATAGCGTGAAGGGGAGCGCGAATTACGCGGGCCTGAAGAGGATGGTAGATCACGGGAGAGCATGGGGAGTTCCATGTGAAAACCTGCCTTTGGGCAGAACGCTAATGATGACTTCACAAGTAGACCTGTCCATTTCTTCCACCTTCTAGTTTTTGGAAATTTCTATCATTTATCAGTCCTTGCTGTCATTGAATAAATTATTTCTGTTTGAGGTTTATTAGGTTGAAATAACTCTGAGCAGTTTCTACCATTTATTCTCTTTGTCTTCATTTTTTAGATTCATTTTGCAACTGTTGTTGTCTTAATGTTTCATTGACTGCCTAAGACAATTCCGTAAACATGCCCCATGATCACATTTGAATTACTTTCGAAATTACTGTGGTATCTGTCAGGCTTTCAGGTTATAAAATGTACTCTGTGAAGTAGAGTAATCTTTTATAAACGAAAATCCGTTTATCTGTTCTCAATTGTAGAAGCTATGCTTCCTGGGAACGTCGATATTTGATTTACAAAATGTAGTCACCTAGCACAAAAATGAAAATATTTTGTTGGCGCTAAGACGCTAACTCAGCTGGTCCCGTTAAGTTTGTGAGAGGTCCCAGTAGGCGCCGGTAATAGTATCCCATTGTCCGTATCGCTGTGACAAGAATGACTCCCGAGGAAAGTCCTCTGCGTAAACGTGCAACGTGCGTAAACATGACCCGGTCTCCCCCAGTTATCAGGATTGAGGATTCGGTATGTTAAGGGTTGGTCATACTCCTACGATCTGATGTTATTCACATTTTCGGATGACGTGATTGACGCAAGAAAATGTTTAGTTAGTGTAATATTTTGACTTGTCCTTCTCTGTGCCTGAGTGGTCAGCGAGGCTGACTGCCGTGCGGGAGAGACGTGTTCGGTTACTGGTACCACCATTTTTCCTTGGTTGGTAAGACTGGAATTGGTGCACTCAGCCTCGTGATGCCAGCTGAGGAGCTACCTCAACAGACAGTAGCGACACCAGGTCCGCAAAACCGACAACGGTAGGGAGAATGTTGTGCTGACTTCCACCGCCGCATATCACATACAAATGACTCCATCGGCATAGGATGACACGGCGGTCTGTCGTTCCCGATTGGCTCATCTGTGGCCAGAACAGCAGTGGTGACTTACTTAAGAAAATTTTGGCATAAGCTAGCAGTAGGGTATACTTGACTGATTACGTTGTCTTTGTTTCCGTTTCCTTAAGTTATAAGGAAATGGTTCGCCCCTGGCAGCTGAGTGGTCAGCGCGACGGAATGTCATATCTAACGGCGCGGGTTCGATTCCCGGCGGAATCGGAGATTTTCTCCGCCCAGGGAATGGGTGTTGTGTTGTCCTTATCATCAGCATTTTATCCCCATGGAGACGCAAGTCGCCGAAATGGCGTCAACTCGAAAGACTTGGACCAGGCGAACGGTCTACCCGACGGGAGGCCCCAGCCACACGGCATTTCCATAAGGAAGTAGCATTATTTTATGCCTTTAGCGCTGTCTTGTCAACTGGACTGTGACTGATGGTTTCGAGTATTATTGAGTCAAATCTCTTTATGAATTGTGACTTGTGCTGAGTGATTTAGTTCTATTGTTAGTGAAGTACTGACAACGTTATTTCTTCCTCTTACTGAAAAAAAAATTGATGTTTTTATTTTGGGTATTATATCATTGACCTCGAACCAGAAAGTTTTTGGTTATATGGTTCAAATGGCTCGGAGCACTATGGGACTTAACATCTGAGGTCATCAGTCCCCTAGAACTTAGAACTACTTAAACCTAACTAACCTAAGAACATCACACACATCCATGCCCGAGGCAGGATTCGAACCCGCGACCGAATTGGTCCCTCGGTTCCAGACTGAAGCGCCTAGAACCGCTCGGCCACAGTGGCCGGCTTTTGGTTATATTATCCTACTCTTATTAAAGTAACTGTTTTAAGAGAATGATTCTAAACAGTTTAGGAACTATGTTCAACGGTATGATGTCAATAAATGGTATCACTTCTGTATTACTATCGCGCATTCACAACCGTGAGCGACCTGCTCGCTGCAGCCTGTGTTGCCGCAAAATTCCATTTATGCCTCGTGAATTATCAAATCCGTATCCCATGTCCACACCATAGTCCCTAGACAATGCACTCCCTCTCAGTGGAAGGTACGGGAGGCAGTGAAATGTGGCACCCTGACACTTTGAAACTGGAGCTTTTCGGCTGAGGGAGACAATCCTGAGAGAAAAACCGGTGGATTCGTAGGCCTCAAGATGGCAGCCCCGCCAGCTGACAACCTCACCAGTTGACTAACCCAGCTATGAATTGGTATTCCATATTGGAAGGACATCTTTTTATTCAAATAGTAAAAACCAACGGTTACCGGATGGTCGAAACAGGCAGGGCATAAAAAACAAGATTGTAATAGGTAGATGGAATGTACGACATAACAAATTAAAAAATTAGAACTCAATAAGATAATGAAAAAGCAAATACAGGATGACTGAGTTGCCCCTACCGTCGTCGTTTTATGCAACCTGTAATGTCATATCTGGCCTTTAAAAACCACCATTAGTTCTACACTAGAAACGAAAAAAACCCTTTCCAAGGAAATTCAGTGTAGTCAAATTTTGAACTGGGATACGTTTTCGCTAGAGGTCGTAGTTTTCGTGTTATTCGAGAAAATCGCACCAAAGTGACCTTGAAACGCATCCCCATTCGCACACTCAGCCCCCACTCGTCAGAATTTCTAGTAGTGTTGTTCGTGGCATTCCCTCCTACAACCTTACAAAATTTTGTGATTGCGCAAATTATTTTCCGCAATCGACTCTTTTGGTCTTCATTGACTGGCCTTTTTGCGCCACCGGCTAAGTCGACCATTTACAAATAGCAAAATTGACGTTTGTGTGAGCTTTACCTAACAATTTTGTGAATTTTAATAGCACAAAATAATTACATCGTTGTATTCGTCAGGGCTTTTAACTGCGAAACTATTGTGCTTCTAAGTGTTAAGTTTGCATAGAATTGTCAACGTAATTCGTTTCAGCGTAGCGTGTACAAAAGTCGTTTTTCTTTAATTACTGTCGAGGGCACGTTTACATCAGTAACGCTAACAAAGTAAGCGACTTTGGTGATGACGTAATAGCCCTATCAGTAGCGGTCAAAGAAGGTCGAATATCCGAAACCGCAGGTGCAGTTAGAAATTTTTGTACAGTGGAGGAGCGAGTGCCACAAGGAACATACTGGTAATCGTGACTGGCGAGGGATGAGTATATGGTTGGAGATACGTTTGAAAGTCATTTTTGTACGTTTTTTTGAATAACTCGAAAACCGTGGTCTCCAATGAAAACGTATCCCAGTAGAAAATTTAACTACATAAAATTTCCTATAGAAAAGTCCTTTTCATTTGTTTTCTGTGGGACTAATAATTTGTATTTAGAAAGTGAGAGAATAAGAAAATCTAAGACTTTGTTTTTGAAGGCCAGAAAAAACATTGAGATTTGTATAAAACAACACCGGTAGTAGTAGCTGAATCACCGAGTATAATCATTGGTGTTACAACTGAAACACAGAAAAAGTTAAAATGGTCTAATGATCTAGAGTTAGACGGTACTGTGATTTGCAACAGAGTACCGCAAAACAGAAGAGCTTGTTGTGGAATAGTTACATTCAAATCAAAAAGAAAAATAACGATCTATATCTACTTAAATGAAAGGATAACGGTGCCAACCCTAGAATGGTGGGAGCCCTGGGGTAAGTCGAATGAACGACAGACCAGAAGAGCTCAGATAGATCACAACAAATTAAAATTAACTGGTACTTTCTTCCGGAAATAAGATTCTCATAAATACAGCAGGAGGGCGAGTGGGCGGAATTCAGTTACAGACTATATAATCACAAACAGAAAATGTAAAGCATCTTGTTCAAGATGCACAAGTTCATAGAGGATGTGACAGTCGTTCGGATTCCTATCTGCTAATGTTTACATTCGCTATCCAGATAAAACATATAGAGGCATTTATCTGTAGGATGTTGCATACAAGATCTACTCACAGTTATTGAACAACAGAATAACATTTCTAGCTGAAGCATTTCCCCTAGAAGTTCGGGTAGTGGCTTTATTTTTAAAATAAAAAGATTTTGCAAAACTGTGATGATATCGTGACTATGTAAAGAAGTGGGAGTTAGATAAATAAACATTAACATGACAGAAAACACAAGCTGCAGAGATGATATTACTGAGGAGAGGGAGAAGGACTCTGCTAGAAGAAATTTAATGAAGAATGAAGACGTTAGAAATTAGCTGAGTGTAGACTATGAAAAATGAGGAAAAAACCAGAAAAAGGAAGAGGTAGTGTCACCATGTGAACAGAATGTGAGATAACAGACTACCCTAGAAAATCTGAATTGCGTCCGAAAATAAGGTGACACACAGGTCGACCAAGGAAACAACGGACGTAATCCTTGTGAGTAAGGAAGAACCGTTTGCCTAATCTGTGCATGTAAGACAACGACGGCTGCAGGGTAGAAACATGTCATGTCCATAAACCCTCTGAACTGTATGATCTCTTCCAAGTGCAAAGTGGCACAAAGCATCTATAAAGCTAGGAAGGTATCTAGACAAGTGAATAAAAAACCTTTAATTTGAGTCGAAGACGTGCGTAGTTGGTGTGTGCATGAAATACCCGAGAAAAGCATGAATTCTGAATCGAGTCAGCTGAAGGACAAAATTAAAATTTGTCGCAAATATGTTTGTACCGTTAAACAGCAAAAACATGTGCTCTGTAAAGATGTCAATTGTTCCGTGCTTTGGTGAGGCTAACTTCATGATTTTTTAACATTACTGGTGCACTTACATAGTTAGTTTCCTTTTGGCGCGTTCATTTATTTCAGAAAGTGGCGGAAAGAGATTCTTTCATTTTATTGTTTTCGTTTTGTTAAGAATAAACACGGATACATGTCCGACCGGTTGAAATGCTTAAGCAAGAAAAATGAAATCTGACACGGGAATTAGAATTCCGATTTTAACTTTCTAAATAGTTCGCTTTTAGTCCGAAGATAGTGGCATCATTTCGCGATGCACAATAAACTTCCTAGTGTTTCCTCCTATCAGCTAGTTACATTTGCTTTTGACACTAACGGCAAAGATGGACAGTGGCTTTCCTGAATAAGGCTCTGAAGTATCCAGCTGACGCATAATTGGGCTGAAGTTGTGTATGGATACTATTATGTATCTAATGCAAAATGTGATGATTTTACAACTGACTGCTTTTGAATGTAATTAGTAGACAATTCTCCTGATGGAACGTTGCGCTATCTTCAGCCGAATGCTGGAGTCCCCTTGAGTGTTAAGCATCTGTCGATCCAGATACAACTCTGCATTGCTTGTAGGTATATCTCACTGTTGAACTCTAGTGAAAGTTCCACAGTTACAAAAGTAGGGAATTGGTAGTCAATTAAAATTCATAAAATTTGTCATTGCTCGGGTATGCTTTAATAATTATGAAAGAACATATAATGCGAACAGATATAAGAACAAATAAATTAAAAGTCTATACATCATAAATAAATAAATAAATACAAATAATACAGCACGTGTCCGTATAAGTGTCAGTTTTGTAATATATCTCCGTCGTCGTCTTGTTGATGGTTGCTTAGAATTGTTATCGTTATGTGGTCGTTTTCCCTCTCTACCGATATTTTCTGTCTCCAGTGCATGTTGTCGCAAACGATAGTAGGTAAATAAGTCATTCGTCATTGTGTTCTTGTCGTCTCATTATGTAACTGGTCCGCTCTCATTATTTATCTGTCTTAGCGGTATGCGTGTAAATTGTCACAGTAAGGTCATTCATTTACAGTCAGAGTAGTCATAACCGTCTTTCGCGAATCGGTGTATCGGCTTGTATAGTCACTGTACTGTCAATCACTGAGTACGTCTACAACAGGCCACTTAATTGTAATGCGTCTTTCTATACGTCGGTTCTGAGCGTCGCTGAAAGCCACGAGGGTATTAGCCCTAGAGATCTAGGTCGTAGTCGTCCACCAGTCGTCTACTAGTTGCCTAGCAGTCGTCTACCGGTCGTCTAGCAGTCGTCTACCAGTCGTATAACAGTGGTCGAGCAGTCGTCGGTGCTGGGCCAGTGGTCGCTGTCTCCAGTCGTTACGTGTTAGTGGTGTCGTTGTTGCGTGCTCGCTGTCGTTATGCCCCACGGGTGTTGTCCACGATGCTGCTGTAGGCCCTGTACGCCATTGGCTGCGCGTCTGAGTTGCTACTGTAGTAAGGGATCCCGCCTGGTACGTAGGAAGAATCGCCAGTGGAGTCGTACTCCGTCGCTGACTTGTTGATCGCCTCTGCAATCAGACAGAACGTGACTTGCTGGATGCCACCACTATAATGCTAACTTGATCTAGCCTGAAATACCATATACTACAATATTTTAATATGAAGACTGCGCTATAAGTTAATTTTTAGCAAAGATGTTATGTTCAGTATTTACATTTGTTTATGAATAAACCACAACTGAAATGTACCCAAAGTTCTTATTGCAATATTCTCCTTTAACATGGTTTCACCCTCTTTGAAAGTAAAATGGAGATTAATTTTAGCATGGTATCTAGTGTCCACGTTTCACCAGATATCTGAAACAGTACTCTCTTCCACTGATTATTTTAAGGTACCGGCCTACTTTGTTCTTACAGAAATATTGTTGTTGAAGGATTGGTAACTTTTTCTTTTTGAACCACTAAGAGTTTCCAGCTTATCCAAATTACAATAAATGTCTATTAAGACGAAATGTTGATAGAATCAGGAACGAAGCTGCAATATCCAAAACGGTACAGCATAAAACTTTGCTCAATAATGACACATATTTGGGCAAAACTGGCGGACTGACAGTTGTGGAAGATTGCAGAGTCGTAACACAAGAACACTGTTTTCGATAAATTGTATCATTTAGGGCATAGGAAAAAAAATTAGAAAATAAAAACACCCCAAACTGTGGTTTTTTGTCTGTGTGAAGGAGATTTCGCGTGCGGGTTTGTGATTAATTGCAAACAATATGAAAACTACAATTTCAGACAGTGTGGATGCTTTTTTATACCAAAAACTTTCTCTTACAAAATGAAAAGTTCCCAACTCGTTTGGTCTTTCTTTGCATTCATTTTCCGAGTTGAAAACAAAAGCACACTCTAGTTTGTGCAAAGTATATTGTTATAAACTACATTTGGCATTTTGCTTTCGCGTGCAAATATGAATGAATTTTACTGTTTCGAATGTTTGTTATTGATAGTCATACTACACACTCGTCATGACGGAAGCTAGAGCACTTCAAAGCTGAATGCTTAGTTAACTGAAATGTATTTGAATACCGCCTTTTTCCTTTCTGGTTACTGTTTCCGCCTCTATGATATTTAAAAGCTTCTTTATGAGGACACAACGGTAACACTGAGCGAAATGAGGAATTATGTTGGGAAATTTAAACTTTCATTTTCGTTCATTACTGTACCAGTAGACTGAAATATTTTCTCTTCCCACTTGACGCATTTTCTGTATTCTCTTTTTGTTTGGTGAACTACAAAATTTATTTGTTTATGTGCTTTATCTTTTAAGCAGATATAATTTTTTGATTAGTTGTTCTTCTGTTTTCAGTAAGTTGAAATCATCTGTTAAAACGATTTAGTGCGATATGTTCGATTTCAAAGTTATATTTTATGTCACTCGAGAATGTTCAAGAAAGTTAGAAAAACATTCGTCAAACATTCTGGAATATTTGCGAAAGCTCGAGAACGTTATGGAACACCTTACATTTTCTTCCCTTGAAAAATACATTGATGTGGAACCGACAACATGTCCTAGCGCCGAGCCCGATGTGATGCCCGCCTCTTCAGACACTTATATCCCACATCCACATCAACTTCTACCGTACAGCCACTACAGAGCACAACAGGAGCACCAAGAGCGGCACAAACATAAAATCCTGAGTTTAGCAGTAGCTGCTTTCGAAGGTAATACTTCAAATTCTCCGTAATGAGTTTCATTATTCGTTGAAATAACTTCCTATGTTTCATTGGTTTTCTTGTGGCGCTGATGCATCACGCAGTTCAGATCTGTGCAGTTCAATAGGAATAGCAAGAAACATTTTGTAATGGAGGCACTAACGCTCACGGGTACGCAATCTGAATATCCCATATTTATTAGTAACCAGCTGGTGAACTGTTCACACATGAAACGTTAGTCATAATGTCGTAAATTGGTGGCAAACGCTAACATCCTATTACTTTTTATTGGGATTTGTATCCTAGATTTACTAACATTTTGTGTGACATGCCGTATTATTAAGCAAGAAAGCCTCAGACTGTTGCTGTGGACGCCTCTTGGTTGTATCCCGACGCCTAACTTACTAAATTGAGCATGTGTAAAAATTTTTTCGCTCCATACTGATAGCGGCAAACAACCCAGAAGAGATTTCCTGCTAAGGATCGTTGGCAAGAGGAAGGGACGATTACCAAATGCTGACTGCTCAGTCGATCAACTAAAATATTGAGAAAATAGAACGAATCCCTGATTGGATAAATCTACTGTAGAACATACGAACTTCTACGACAAACCACTCCATCATCCTCTAACTATTGGCGTTGCAATTATCCGATCCTTAAACTTTTTATATTTAGAAAGACTACAACGCAATACATTTTCAAACAAGGACTTCGTCTAGTGGCCCTTACATCAATTTCATGCTTAAATGTACTTGAGAGGAACAATTACCCCCCAATTCATGGTAGGCGATAATTACCAACGCTCTTAGTCATATTCTCATTGGATTACCTAAGGTATTCCATTCATTGAGCAGATGTTGAGCTTATCTTGTAGAGGGAAGAAATTAGATTCTATGTTCATATCCATGACTCCGGCGAAACAAAACAAAACAAAACAAAAACAACAAATCTGGAAACAAAAAAAATAGGAAGAGAATGGCGAAATCGGAAAAGATGGTTCCGGAAAAATTTAACATAATTTCTGAATAAATAACTAGTAAATAGTTAAAATTAAGTTGAATCAATGAAGTACCTAACAGGGGAAGACATGAATGAAAAAGTGACGTTCCGAAGGAAACAGCAAAGACAAGGCTACTGAAATTGAACTTCATGTACAGGTGGTCAAGTATGGAATAAAGGTACCTTCATGTATAAGAGACGAAAACGTGAGGCTGATCTTATTAAAGTCCTTATAGAGGTATGGCCGTGTGGTTTTACAAAATAGTAAAATGATAAAATGTCAAATATCCGACATTTCGCCAATGTTATTAACACTGACTAGTCGTATTTTCGATCCAATAAAAGATTTTTGCGTCGGTAGTCACCTAACATTTAAGCACCCACTAACCATCTGAATCTTTCTACACCCGAAGGAAGGCCGCTGCGACACCGTCGAAACGTTGGATATTGAATATCTTAGCGTTTCGGTATTTCAGAAGCTGATGCATCAGTAGAGATGAAACGGTTTTAGTGAGGTTGATACTGGCCTCGGGAGCGTACGTATTTTTAAATTGAGGAGGAGTTGTTTCCGATCAAACAAATTATTGAATTCACGTTATTACTGAAAGTTATACACAAAATAACATACAAAGTTGTCGGAAAGCAAACGGCAGCTACGTAGTTCGGCTTTAAAAATGCTGTCGTTATTCGAGAGGCTCTGTTCTATATTTAGATTTTATTCCAGAGGTGCAGAGACGTGAACTGTGATGTCCATACCTGTTTTATCGATTATCAGAAGGATTTTGATAGAGGACAACATAACGAAATCGCCAAGATGTTAAAGAATAGCAGGACAGATGACGAAGACCTCTGGATCATAATTATTCTATGCTGATATCAGCATGCTGCAGTGAATATAAAAGGAGAAATGTGACATATTAGAGATGTGACAGGTAGTTAAATAGAGCTCTCTTTCGGGGCCACTGATGTTTCTTCTTTGTTCAGAATACATCTTCAAAGAAGCACATGAAAACGTCAATGAAGAAATCGAATGGAGAGAAGCTACCAGTGTCCACTAATCTGATGGTACTGCAATATTTGTCGACAGCTTAAATAGTCCTCTTCATATTGTATCCCGAATCAATTAAAGTAGTGAGCGTTATGCATAGAAACGAAAATAAGTAAAAATTGATGGTCATCAGCAAGAAAGATATACCAAACTGTCAACTAAACATTAACTGTAAACTTATTCAACAAGTAAAGGAATACAAATATCTGGGAATCAACATGAACAACTAGTGGTACAGCTCGCGAGAAATATAACTCCATATTCTGAGAGTCAGAGCAGCGTTTTCGAAAAATATTTTCAAGAACCAACACCTCTCTATCAACACAAAAATAAGATATCTACAAAGGAACATTTCCCATCCTTTTTCCACAAAATGATGGGGAAACAAAAAGTTCAAAACATATTAAAATGGAAAAACCTACATGACCTTTACCAGGTAATATGGAACGGGAATATAATAGAATACTGCAGCGTTCTTCAAGGAAAGATAACCTGGTGAAAGAGGACAGGAATGAAGAGGAAAAAAAAATGTGTGTGAAATCTTATGGGACTTAACTTCTAAGGCTTACACACTACTTAACCTAAATTATCCTAAGGACAAACACACGCACCCATACCCGAGGGAGGAGTCGAACCTCCGCCGGGGCCAGCCGCACAGTCTATGACTGCAGCGCCTTTGACCGCTCGGCTAATCCCGCGAGGCGATGAAGAGGAGTATCTCGACTCAGAAACTTACGGACGTGGGATTAACGCACGAGCGAGGAACGTCTTAGAACAAGCAAAAGTGGTTATAATTATAGTACGGCAATAGTACTGGCAAATTTTACATACGCAGAACAGATAGAAAATCGTGAAAGAAGAATTGTGAGGACAATTCTTGGACACAGGAAAATAACAGATGATCAAGGCAAGCCTGTATACAGACTAAAAAGCAACAAAGAAGTGTATACGAAGTGCAGCAAAATTACAGACGAAATTAGAAAAATAAGATGCTCCTTTTATGCTCACATCATGAGGATGAACCCGAATAGGCTTACAAAACAAATATTTTCGTACATCGCAAACCTAAAAAATAAAAATTTATGGTTTATCAACACAGAAAGAGATCTAAAAGAAATGGACATAGATCAGGAAACAATATTTAACAGAAACCTTTTTAGAAAAAAACTGAATTCATTCACGGGTTTCGGTGTGAAAATTAAGAAGACTTGTGGAACTAAATGGTCTGAAGAGAGAAAAGCCGCCTTCAGCGCAAGAATGAAAGAAGTGTGGACTGAGAGAAAGAAGACTTCCCAGAAGCGCAAGAAATAACTGTTTTCACGGTCTTTAACGGCCAAATTTGTATAATAATAATAATAATAATAGTACGGTTACTCACAGATGTACAGCGTGGGCTGTAATTATCTTATGGCAGCGAAACTCGGTATATATCGTAATGTGTTAATGCGAAACCAGTGTATTCTGAAACAAAAAAAAAAAAAAAAAATAGTTCGAGTTTGCGCCACCAGATGCAAATCTGGCGCGGTACAGCATCTCGTCGATGTCTGCAGTGCTCATATTGAACAAATTGTGTAAGTGGTGGCTATTAATAACGACTTCAACATTATCCTTCTTTCACTTGATTGACCTCCTCTGCCTTTGTCCCGTTGCCAATCCTTTACGTATGGGAACATTTCCTTGCCTTCACAGTGCCAGAGATGATCCTGGTCGCCAAAATGGGAACTAATTCATTTTATATCGTAAATCGATTCCCCATTAACGCATTAGAATATTTACCGAGTTTTGCTGCCATATGATTATTATAGACCACACTGGACCTCTGCAAGTAGGTGAATTTTAATTATAACCAATCGTTAGCTGTGATGGTCTCCTACATCCGAAACAGATACACGCTGGAATAGTAAGTAGAAAACAAGTTATTTTTGAAACGGTAACATCAACAAAAGCAAAACGAGGATAATGGAATGTAGTCGAATTAAGTCGGGTGATGTTGAGGGTATTAGATTAGGAAATGAGACACTTAAAGTAGTAAAGGAGTTTTGCTACTTGGGGAGCAAAATAACTGATGATGGTCGAAGTAGAGAGGATATAAAATGTAGACTGGCAATGGCAAGGAAAGCGTTTCTGAAGAAGAGAAATTTGTTAACATCGAGTATAGATTTAAGTGTCAGGAAGTCATTTCTGAAAGTATTTGTATGGAGTGTAGCCATGTATGGAAGTGAAACATGGACGGTAAATAGTTTGGACAAGAAGAGAATAGAAGCTTTCGAAATGTGGTGCTACAGAAGAATGCTGAAGATTAGATGGGTAGATCACATAACTAATGAGGAAGTATTGAATAGGATTGGGGAGAAGAGAAGTTTGTGGCACAACTTGACCAGAAGAAGGGATCGGTTGGTAGGACATGTTCTGAGGCATCAAGGGATCACCAATTTAGTATTGGAGAGCAGCGTGGAGGATAAAAATCGTAGGGGGAGACCAAGAGATGAATACACTAAGCAGATTCAGAAGGATGTAGGTTGCAGTAGGTACTGGGAGATGAAGAAGCTTGCACAGGATAGAGTAGCATGGAGAGCTGCATCAAACCAGTCTCAGGACTGAAGACCATAACAACAACAACAATAACAACACAGGAGAGCGCCGTCGGGATGGGCCGCTGCGGGTTCTGGTGGATACTGACCGACGGGGTCGACGCTGAAGCTGCGCCCGTAGGAGGAGTGGCCGTAGCCGTGGCCGTGCTGCACCTCGGAGGAGTGCGTGTGCTCGTGCGAGTAGACGGGCTTGCTGACGATCTCGTACGTGACGGACTTGCCGCCGCCGCCGCCGGCCAGGCTCTTCAGCCCGACGATGGCGGCCAGCATGAGCGCCAGCAGCGCCGTGATGAGCGCCTTGCCCGCCAGCAGGAAGAGCAGGCCGCCCGCGCCCGCGCCCATCATCGCCTTCATCATCATCATCATCAGCAGCAGCTGGCCGCCGCCGCCCTTCTTGCCGCCCAGGCCGCCACCTCCCTTGCGCCCTATCGCAAGTTGGAAAATTGAATTAATGACAATGTTGTAAACAAATGACCCTGAACGACATACCTCGACATTCAACTCATATGCTACGATTCACCGGTATCGATAGTCGTGCAGCGCCGTTAGTGACACTTTTGTTTTGACACACGAGCGGCTACACTGCACAAAGTAAAAAGAGACTGAAAGAAGTAGCACCACCTGCTGAGACAAGCCGTCCCACAAGGGTTGCAACCGCTCCCTGATATCCCGGTTACTGTCACTGAGACTCAACTGACGAAGGAGCTTATCCCACACATCTTGTGTTGGGGGCGGGTCTGAGGATGTTCCTGGTCACTAGAATACCTCAGAATCACATAAACTGTTTACAGACAATTGCAACGTGTGTGGACGAAGTTGTCCTGTTGAAAACTGGCAGCATAATACAGCCGCATGAGGGGTAACACATTACGACGCAGGATGTACAAGTCGTACCGTTTTGTGGTCTAGTACAGTTTGATGACTATTTCAGCATCATTTTCGTGCTGACTGAATAAACACATTACGAAACGTGCTACTATTCGTTGAACCACCTTTGTCCATTCCGTTATTGCAGTTTGGTAAGTAGAACAAGCACTATGACAAACATTTAGTGGCAGTTCAAAAATTAGCCTAAACTAAAGAAACCACAGGAAACATAAGCCTGTGACATAAGGAAGAGCCGGCCGTGGTGGCCGAGCGGTTCTAGGCGCTACAGTCTGGAACCGCGCGACCGCTACGGTCGCAGGTTACAACCTGCCTCGGGCACGGATGTGTGTGATGTCCTTAGGTTAGTTAGGTTCAAGTAGTACTAAGTTCTAGGGGACTGATGATCTCAGGAGTTAAGTCCCATAGTGCTCAGAGACATTTGAACCATTTGATAAGGAGGATATTTGAGTACACAGGTGATGGGGAGGGGAGCAAACTAAAAATGGCCCGGAAAATATTTATGGCACTGACATGGAGTTAATGCTTGTTAATGAGAAGATAACTGCTCATTACATAAAATGCTGGAAACCGATTTCGATGCACCAGTGGGTTGCTGTCACATGCCTGCATGTGTGCACCTCCCGCATGCCGTGACCTGAGTACTTCGCTGTGTCATCGCGTTTGAGTAGGTCTCGCGGTAGCGTTCTCGCTTCCCGAGCACGGGGTCCCGGGTTCGATTCCCGGCGGGGTCGGGGATTTTCACCTGCCTCGAGATGACTGGGTGTTTGTGTTGTCCTCATCATTTCATCATCATCCAGGAAAGTGGCGAACTTGGACTGAGCAAAGGTTGGGAAATTGTACGGGCGCTGATAACCACGCAGTTGAGCGCCCCACAAACCAAATATCATCATCATCATCATCATCACGCGTTTGAGTAAGAGGGTCAACCAGATGATTATACCACAAAATGGTGCTCATGATAAAACAACACGTGTTCGTTGTCGAGTGTTGCCCGAAGCACAATTTGTGGACAATGTTTACTGACCTCTTTGCGTGGGAGTGTTGCGAAACGTCCAGCAAAGTCTACAGTCAAAACGTAGTGGCAAAATGACGTGAAACGGGACCTTTACCAAATAAAAATCATATCCGAAAACAGTTCGAACACCAGAAAATATGGCTCAAATGAAATCTGACGAAACCTCGACGACATTTAGCTGTGCAAGTGGGAATTAAGAGATCATGTCGAAACATTATCAGGGAAGGCCTTCGCCGGTAGCCTTACAAATATATTGTTGAGAATACAGACGAACTTTCACGTTTTGTGTTCTGCCAGTGGTTCCTGAGTGAAGTGAGTCCTCAGTTTTTCATTCCTTCAGACGAGGTCTGATTCAGTCTGTCAGGGTACGAGAACTAACAGAACAGGCGCCATTATGAGTCAGAAAATCGGCGTTAGTGCTCTGGAGAGCCGTCGTATAATCTCGGAATGGTGACCGGTACACAGTGTTTGATGTCCGCATCGTAACACGGTTCTTTCAACAAACTTCAAATGCTAACCGACATTTCCAGAAACTGTTTAATCCCAAGGAGTGGATTAAGTAACAATAGATGAACGACAGCATGGATATTTTCAGCAAGACGTAGCAAGAGTGTAGCGCCTTGACAATATTGTCAGGAATGCATGAGGTGTCCGGTGAGGAGTGGACAATCAGCAGAGGTAATGCAATCTCCTGGTTACCTTGAGCCCTGATCTCTCTCCGTGTGATTTTTACCTGTGGGGCAAATAGAAGGGTCAAATTTGCTAAAATATTCCTCACACACTGAAAGAGCTACAGAAGAACACTGAAAATGCTACTCTGATGTGGGTTAGGCATTACACAATCTCACCTATTGTAGTTTCGAAGTTCACAAATTAATCGTCAGCGATTAACCTCTTCCATTCTGT
This sequence comes from Schistocerca cancellata, assembly GCF_023864275.1. Taxonomy (NCBI): domain Eukaryota; kingdom Metazoa; phylum Arthropoda; class Insecta; order Orthoptera; family Acrididae; genus Schistocerca; species Schistocerca cancellata. Next base: position 109,459,924 of record NC_064628.1, on the reverse strand, counting down.
TTTTGTATACCAACATATTGTTCCAAAAAAGATACAGACTCGCGAAGATTGAGGTAACCTGCAGTATACCTTGTTCAGGTATGACTCAAGGCCGCTTAGCTACCTCTTAATGCGATTTGGTTGTGGATTTTGAATATGACATTACAGTACATGTCGTATGAATTCTGAATTTACCATAACATACAATGACTTAGAACTTCTGGTGCGGTGTCCGTTAAATAAACTAGAATTTTAATCCACTAAATACTTGTAACTACGGCTCTTGATCTCTGACTAGAAACTGGGATTCAAAGGAAACATAAAAGAAAGGACAAGGCCTTCCTTATATGTTTAATTCAACGTCTCCCATTGCCTCTACGTCGATGAAAGGTTGACCTTCAACTTCCCTTTGCTGTTAAAACGTTGAATTATTACCGAGTAATTCTAGGGTGCGACAGACGAATTTAATAAAAACTGAAGGACATCTAAACAAAATGATGTCATTCGAGGTGTCTCTATATCCAGTGATAACGCAGCCATAAAGATCGTTTCTCAGGATTTCGACATTCGAAAACTTCTGAAAGCTCTTATTGACTTACTGACAGAATTTGTCGCTAACTTACGGCACTGTTTTGCTGGGGTAGGTTTTTAACAGTCTGTTTGTTCAAATTTGTCTGAAAATTCGTCTAAAAACATTCAGGAAAAATGCAAAAAGTGAAAGGCATGCATACAACGTGTGGAACACGTTTAACTTTGTTGCATTTTCAATGCAGTTTCTAGACACTGCAACTATTTTTTAGTTTCTAGGCATTGCCACCGTCATACCAGGTTACATTTAAAAGATGTAGTGTGCTTGACATAGTTTTTTGTAGTCCTTTAAGTCACTTAACAATATGTATGCGGAGAATCATCTGATTTTCTATTAGGAGAAAAAAACTGAAAAGTAGAAGAGAAGTAACGGTGGGGATACATCTGCCAGCTTTACGTGGATTGTACAATACCTGTGAGTTGTGTGCTTTGAATCTAAGGCAGAAATGAGGCAGAAACTCGGATTTTTCTGATTTGGTGTAACGGCTGAAAGGTGCCACCTGCGATATCTGGAACCGTATTCGAGTTACGATGTCCATTTTGAAGAAATGATGATTACTCGTCCTGTGGAATATAGGTTCGTTATTTCCCTCGTCATTTTTGTGCCAATGGCTGCGTTGTGGAATGTGTGGCTCACCGGTGTTGTGCGGGCAGTTGAGGTCGTGATTTCTGACACTTTGGATTAGCTAGCTTATTGTAAGTCCTGCAAATAAATGTGTTTAGCAATTAGCCTAGAGAGATAGTGCTCTTGTCAAGTACTGCAAGCCTATGTTTTGTTTATTTTGCCCTCGCTTATTGGCAGCTTTTTTGTCATTTTTGTTACACGAAAACCGACGCAACTTGTTTTTTGATATACTGGCAGGCTGCCTTACAAATTTAATGGTTTAGCCTTTCAGATCAGGTATTATTCGACTCCATTTAAGCTGATGTAACATGTTGCTCTATCTTGTGGCTAATACTAAATTGTTTCAGATTAACATTTCAGTGGTTAATTATGATGTGAAACTAAGAATGCTGAAGAGGATTGAGTGTTTAGCGGCCTACATGAGTATTGAAACCAGGTTTAATAGCATCGGTATCAGTGAATAATTATGGAAGGGAAATGCTGTTCCTAATCATTTTACTTTTATGTTATAATCCTTTCGTACTCTTGTTGAGATGTTACATTTGCTGTCATTAAGCTGTTTTTTGAAGGTGCTCTGATTTTTAAGTATGGTCTTCTCATAATTGTTAACTTCTCAGAAATTGTTAGTCACACTAGCTTTTACAGTGGGTGATGAGTGTTACGTTGTTGTTTGTGACACGTTTTGGGTATAGCTGGGCCTAAGTTTTTGGTTGTTTGATATCAAGTGAATTTCACGTCTGAAAACTGTTTTCCAAATTTATTGTGCAAAATATACGTACAAAATTTCACTATTTGCAACTCAATAAACCGGACCCAGCGTAAAAGCCTACTGTTCCAGTACCACCACAACTGCAGAAATTCCACATTGTCCATTGATTTCTTCTTCTGTTTCTAGTATTTTTGTCCTGCATCGACGCATTGTCGGCGTGGTTATTTCAGCATTTGGCATGGTTAATGTAAGGGGTGGCCGATGCTGTCCCTGTCGTCAGTCTCCCCCCCACCCCACCCCTCACGCCCCCATTCCCCCCATCCCCCACACCCCACCAGGGACGGAATATGTGAACCTCAACTGTCTGCGTGTACTGTTATTTATAAGGAAGTGAGCGAAAAGTTTCAAATTGCAAATCGCGTAACTGACGCGGGTCTTGGATACCAGCCCGGTATTCATCTAGTGGGATGCGGGAAACCGACTAAAATCCACTTCCAGTCTGGCCATTACACCGGTCCTTGCCGCTGAGCCGCCGTGCGGATTCGATCTGGCACTGGCGCACCTCCCCGTACTTGCAAGCGACGTTTTAACGAGCACGGCTACCCTGGCGAGAACTCTGAGTTCGGGTTTGAGTGTGATATTGTGTTTGTGCTCAGGAAGACTGTTTCTTACTGAATAGGCAGTGAAAACATTGAAAGAAGGCAATGTCATGTTGAATCTTCGAAACAGTATTTATACTTTCCACTGAAATTTGCGTCGTGTGCCGTTACTTTAAGTTAAACATAGGACACAGTAACAATGTCAAGTAGATCATAAATGTATAACCTCAACAACACATTTCAAAACAAGTTTCTTAATTCACCGTCCAGTAACCACTCGTCTTTTACGCAGCGTACTGTTTGTTATTTGGGGCCGGTGGACTGCAGCTGCAACCAGCTCGCACGTGTGCAGGCCCTGAGATGACTCTGCAGCCTCCAAATTGATGCCATTACCTGCGAGTGCTTCTTGAAAGATCTTCCTTTAATTGGGATTCTGTCACAGTGATGCCCCTATGGTGCTTACATGCGTGACGTGTATTTCTGCAAATTGCCTTTGTAGTTACGGAGCATGATAAGGAATTATTTCTACAGGCCTCCTTTCCAAGTGGGTGAAATAGTCTGTAATATCATGACTTTGCACTTTCATTGTGCATCCTGTCGGAACAGAAGTGAACTGTACTAGTTCCTGAGAGGACATAGTCTTTTATCTAACTTCACCTCTTCCCCAAGTGCAATACTAAAGTGATGCACTCTTTTCAGATCAAATCATAAAGGCTGTTGTGACCGAACAAACTGCTCGTACTGGTACCCGTTGACAGCCTCAGTAACTGTCATTACCAATTCTGAGGTTATATTGAATATTGTACTGTATTTAACAGATTTTGTTCTACTTTCAATATCGTCTCCCGCATATTGTTCAAGTAATTCCACTGCACAGAGTGCGCATTTGATTCCTTCAGTCCCTTCGTTCCTACAGATATTTTAAATGTTTCTACGTCCAATTACTCGTGAATTTCGGTTCCTTTAGCAACATGATTCTCCATATCGGGTTTTGAAGAACAGCTCTCTTTGCGCATTGCCTTCAGCGCCATCAAAAGTATTTTTTTATTATTTCTAAACAGCATAGCTCTGAATTTTCAACTGCCTCTCATTGCTAACCCATAACTGAAAACGAAGGTTTCTCTCCAATACCTTTCTGTCTCTTATACTACTTATGATGAACCTCTACCCATTACCCATTCTGTACTTCCTCTAGCGATTTAGGAATCAAATTGTCGTAATGTCTTCTGTGTTCGTCTATCCTTCTACGTTTGCCTGTACCTCATGCCATTTGTCGATTATTTTGGCCCATCGTTATTTAATTAACTGAAAATTACCGGTTTCGGACAGTGTCACCCACCTGCAGATCATTCTCGTAGCTACAGAATAACGTGTCTTAATGGACACAGAATGAGTTCCATTTTCATATATTGTAGCATAATATAAAGCGGTATAGTATATCAGTGGAACTAACAGTGGTCGTTAAGACCGGTTACTTTGTAGCTACGATACTGATTTGAAGTTTGGAAACACTATCCCGAAAGTGAAAGACCTATCGACAGACGGCAAACACGGAACTATCTAGAAATATTGATCGCGGATCACTTCATTGCGATAAGTATGCCAATTTTGACAGAAGGTGTTACAGTTACTATTGTTCAGCACCGATGATTAACCAAAGGAATAAAAATGTTCGCAAACTGTTGTACTGCAAGATAAATCTAGCACCAGTTTTACTAAGAAAGAACATAATTTACATTTCTAAAATGGCTCTGAGCACTATGGGACTAAACTTCTAAGGTCATCAGTCCCCTATAACTTACAACTAATTAAACCTAACTAACCTAAGGACATCACACACACCCATGCCCGAGGCAGGATTCGAACCTGCGACCGTAGCGGTCGCGCGGTTCCAGACTGTAGTGCCTAGAACCGCTCGGCCACTACGGCTGGCATTTACAGTTCTCTTAAAGTTCAGGAATACCATGCAAGTTAAGCGAATTAATATGCTGCCAGTCTAATTCAGGTCTGGTACTTGTACATCTTTAATCTGTCAATATCATTTTCTTCTCAAGGGCGTCACAGCCTCGATAAATCTGGAGAAGGATGCCATTCCACCGGGCAACACTTACTTTGTATTACTGTGAAGAAACAATCAGTATTAGTTACAGTGTTAAAATATTTTATTATTTTCCAATGACACGGTTCACATTTATTTAGGCATCTTCGGACTGGCTGATATTTCGCAGCGGTGGATGTATGGGGTATCCTGTATTAAATATCCCTGAAAGTAAATGCCCCTTGTCAGAGACTTAAAAACACTGCACGTTGTCCTTTACATTCCACAGTAAGGACACCGCGCAGTGTTTTTAAATCTCTGACAAGGGGCATTTACTTTCAGGGATATTTTACGCACGGTATCCCACGTACACATTGCCAAATATCAGAAAATCCGAAGATAGAACACGTAATTGGGAAATAATAAGAAATGTTAACACTGCAACCAAGACTATTTGTTTCTTCATATTATACATATTGGTTACTGTACAAACCCCGCCATGAACTGAAAAATGTTTTGTTTTATTAATTTAACAACAAAATGCACTGGAATATATTTTTATTTAGTTTTTATTTATTTTCGAAGATGGAGCATTAATTAAAATGTTTATTTAAAAAATAGATTCTTACTGTAACAAAACTCGTGTTCCAGTCCCTTCCGCTAAATTCAGGTGACTGTGATACTTCATAATCTAGTGAGTAAAATTATTTTTACAGATCTCACCCGGAATCCTACATCTATTGGCACTATGTATTTCACGAAATCTAGCAAATGGTTTTAAAGACATCAGACAATTTAAAAATTGAAAATATATTTATTTCCTACCTGGGAGCAAATTATGATTTTCAAAATTCAATGAAAATATAATTGATAAAGACCCACACACCATATTATGTAAACATGATGGAGCTCATTATAAATGCATTCCATATCGCTGAAATATTTTGTAGTTTTTATCCTATGAGCACATAAGATGAATTTAATACTAACACCACCCAAGAAACCAGTCCATAGAAGAAATACTGCAGATTCATGCCTACTTTCTTTATGATTTCTACGTTAATTTAAATCCTCTAGATAATTAGGTCGTCTCAACTATCTCTTCTTCTAGTAACGCCGTTTTGACTCTCTGGTGGGAACTAAGGGCATGAATGGCAGCATTGACGACCTCTGGTTCTCTGAAAGTTGAGGCAGGCATTCGAAATAGAAACAAATATTTCATCTTCACACAGAGCCAAAGAGTGTCCTTGTTAAGTCCAGGTGTTCAACACGTTTCTACCTCAGAACAATTACACACGTTGACCACTGAGTTATGGAGACACGTGAATAATCTAGTGGATGTCTGAACCTATGTGGAGCTGTCCGCAGACTATCAGTTGTGTAGACGGAGCCTGAAACGCAAGAAGACTAACGAAATGCTGGAAGTCCTACGGATGTTCTATGAGAGGGACGTGCAGTCAAATATGAGTATAATTTGATGTACATTTTGCACTCATACATTCAAAGAGACCCATTTCTTTTCGAAGCTGATTTTGAGACAAACCAGTTGCAACAGTAAAATTAAAAAGACAGACAGGAGTACACGTCTGGAGCTACGTAAACTGGAAATACCACTTGATAGTGATTAGTGTAAAAGCTGATGGTTGGCTGGGATTCGCTGGGACAGTATTAAGGAAATGTAATTCATCTACGAAAGAAATGGTTTATAAAACACATTTGCAAGACCAAGTATTACCCATTACGCTTAGACCGCTATCAGGCTGGATAAGGAGAACAGATAAAATCAATCGCAAAGCGACACGGGACAGTTCAGCAAGTAATAATCAGCCACCAATAGTCTGGCAACATATTACTTCCTCTCACATATTTATCACTAAATGACCACTACGAAGAAATCAGAGAACTCATAGCTCAAAGGTAAACTTAGCGACTCGATGTTCCCACGCACCACTGGCGAATGGAGCAGAGAACATAAATTGGTAATGGTACCAGAACTTCCTCCACTACTTTCCGTAAGGTGGCTTGCAAGGTAATAAATGTCTAGTGATAATGTCATGAGGCTTCTTAACGTTCCGTCCAGACCATGGGAATATACCTCGAGTGAGACGTCAGCCATGCACGTCTCGATAATAACCTAACCAATACAATATCTGTCATATATCTACTTCAAACTGCCTCCCGCCAGAAGCTAACATTGAAAGAGGACATCATAGAAATGAACCGGACGAGTGCGAGTAGGACTCGGTCTCTGGAAGTTCCATACAAACTTAATTACGTATATAGACAACAAAAATAGCTATTTCCTGGGCTCAATTGCCTCGTACAGCCTTTCCATTAGATGCCGCTTCGGCGACATGCGTGTACCTGAACTACCACAAATACTGAAAGGATGAAAGGAACCTACTGTTTAACTTGGAATCTGAACTACGTGTAGTATTTGGCGGCTCCTCATATCGTTTGAAGCTGAAGGCCGGGTGACAACGAGGACTGAAAAGTCCGTGGTCAGAGCGAGATTCGATCCCTCGACCTCTCAATTTTCTAGGCATTTGCTTACCATTAGACGACGAGAACCAGCATGCACGTGCATCATGCGTTTCTAGGTTTTGATGGACGAGTTTATCAAAATGTGTGGCATAAATGCCCCTATTTTTTGATTGCATTGAATTACACTCTTAAATGTTTTATTTCAGGAGCGGACTGTACACGTTAGTACTTGACATGAATTTCTGCTTAATACATGCAACCGTTCCTGAGAAAAAGGGGTTTTAACAGACGGATGTACAGAAGGACACTCGGAAAACAAAACGACCGTATGAGTACATCGTTTTCACTGATTGAGGTACGCAATCCGCAAAACGGTTTTGATAACCAACCCGAAAAGGGTATCTATTTAGTATCAACCTGAAGAAAGGCGAAAAATGTAATGTGTGCTGACTGATAGCAAATTTAATCAGAATAATATGCCCTTAAAGTGAAGAAAACAGCATTACTATTTTCACCGTAAATTTTGAATTCTTTATCATATCACAGGTCTCGACGTTAGATCACCCTCAGGCCCCTTGACAAGAGAAGAGATATGAGGACACCGGTTATCTTATTACGGGTCCTACAATGACAACACGCAAGTGGATTTTGTCCGATCTCCTTTTCTCAATGGATCTGATGACAATGTAATGTAACATTGAAACCGGTGGCTTAATAACGCGTTCAAAATTTACGGGTGAAGGTGCACTGCTGTTTATTTCAAACTGACCTGCCAACGTCCAGCCATCTTCTGCAAAGACAGGCATACAAAGAATTATCGTTAAATCACATTCAAGACTATTTCGCCATTCACTTTGAAACTAATGTGCAACCCCGCCCTCGTTTCTACCCCGACTCCTGAGTACGCTGTTAGAGGCAATGATGCAACATCTACATCTATGTACATCACACTCCGCAAGCAACCCAACGGCCTGTGGCGGAGGGTACCTCTGATACCACTGACTGATCCACCATATCCTATTCAGTCGTCAATGGCGCGTGGAAAGAATGATTGTTGGCAGGCCCCTGCATTGGCTCCAATGTCTGGAATTTTCTCGTTGTTGCCATTCCGTGAGATGTATATGGGAGGAAGTAAAGTTGTTCGACTCTTCACGGAAAATGCTCTCCCTCCGTGATGCATAACGCCTCCATTGTAACGTCTGCCAGTGGAGTTTGTTGAACATTTCGATAACGCTCTCGCACAGCCTACACGATTCTACGTCCATCTACGTCCATACTCCGCAAGCCACCTGACGGTGTGTGGCGGAGGGTACCTTCAGTACCTCTATCGGTTCTCCCTTCTATTCCAGTCTCGTATTGTTCGTGGAAAGAAGGATTGTCGGTATGCCTCTGTGTGGGCTCTAATCTCTCTGATTTTATCCTCATGGTCTCTTCGCGAGATATACGTAGGAGGGAGCAATATACTGCTTGACTCTTCGGTGAAGGTATGTTCTCGAAACTTCAATAAAAGCCCGTACCGAGCTACTGAGCGTCTCTCCTGCAGAGTCTTCCACTGGAGTTTATCTATCATCTCCGTAACGCTTTCGCGATTACTAAATGATCCTGTAACGAAGCGCGCTGCTCTTCTCTACCTCTTCTATCAACCCTATCTGGTACGGATCCCACACTGCTGAGCAGTATTCAAGCAGTGGGCGAACAAGCGTACTGTAACCTACTTCCTTTGTTTTCGGATTGCATTTCCTTAGGATTCTTCCAACGAATCTCAATCTGGCATCTGCTTTACCGACGATCAACATTATATGATCATTCCATTTTAAATCACTCCTAATGCGTACTCCCAGATAATTAATAGTATTAACTGCTTCCAGTTGCTGACCTGCTATTTTGTAGCTAAATGATAAAGGATCTATCTTTCTGTATATTCGCAGCACATTACACTTGTCTACATTGAGATTCAATTGCCATTCCCTGCACCATGCGTCAATTCGCTGCAGATCCTCCTGCATTTCAGTACAATTTTCCAGTGTTACAACCTCTCGGTACACCACAGCATCATCTGCAAAAAGCCTCAGTGAACTTCCGATGTCATCCACCAGGTCATTTATGTATATTGTGAATAGCAACGGTCCTATGACACTCCCCTGCGGCACACCTGGCGAGACGCACGGCTATTTGTCGGATCTTCTCTATCTCTTCTATCAACCCTACGTTGTAACTATCCCACATTGATGAACAATACTAAAGAGTCGGTCGAACATGCGCCTTATAAACAATTTCGTCCGTGGAAGAGTTACATCTCCTTAGGATTCTTCCTGTGAATCTCAGCGTTCCACTTGCTTTTCCTACTTTTCGCAGTGCCGAGGGCGTGTTCGCGGTACTGACCTGTCTCCTGAGAACCCTCGGCGGCGGGCAGGCCGAACACCTCGTGGCTGAGCTGGCGAGCCGCCTCCAGGCTGTCGGCGTCCAGCAGCTTGACGCTGATGGCGTGCGTCTGCAGGTAGCGGGCGACGCGGCGCGCCAGGTAGGCGTCGACGCGAGCCTCCGAGTCGTGCGGGAAGTCCCTGGCGACGGATGCCACCAGGTCTGGGGTGGAGGTCGTGCCCTCAGCTGCCGCGCCGTCCCCGTCGGATCCGTTAGTGCGCACCACGGACACGCCGGGCATCAGCTGGTACTCCTTGGCGGAGGACATGCGCTCCACCAGAGCTGCCACGTCCAACTTGAGGCACGTCAGAGTGAAGCGCTGCGCTCCGGTGCATCCCTTGTTGATAGCCTTGCGGGGAGTGGACGGCGCCGCTGACAGGGTGTCATCGCCGGAGGGAATCTGGTTGACGGACGAGTGCGGGAACTGCCGGGCGTGTCTGGGGAGTAGCAGCGAAGCGACGGTAGCAGCGGCGGCTGGAGTCGCCACGCTGGACGGAGAGGTAGCTGCGGTGCTGCCGGCGACATCGGCACGTAGCGCCGGGGACAGAAACACCAGGAGTAACCACACAGGTCGTCGCAACGCGCTGTTGGTACCTTCCATTGATTTACTTACACGAGACGGTTAAATTCACTGTTTAACGAACACTGTTGCTCCCTTCACGAGACGGTACGACAAGGCACAGCTGTATGTTATCAGCGCCGCTGGGTCCTTAATGCGAGAGGCCGTCCGTTCTCAGTGGAGAAGGACGGTGCACTGCGATGTTCGGTGGTCGGCACCTGCTCTTTTGTACCCCTCGCGCCGATTCACTGCCAACGGCGTGGCACGCGTACAAGAACTCTGATCCTGTTGGGAGAGGGGGCGGCGAAAGGTAACAAAAAGGACAATAATAAAGTGACGCTAGTCAGTCCGCATTATTATCTGGGGCACGCGAAATAGAGTACCGTGAGTTGGCATCTTGCGCAAAGTAAAAGGCAAGACTCTTCGCAGCGGAGGAGGTGGACTCTGAAGCTATGGTCTCAGTGGTAGGGGGAGAGAGAAAGAGAGAGAGAGAGAGAGAGAGGGGCTCGTTGCCGCGTCCATACAATAGGCGGCGGCGCGAGGTGAAAAACCTTCGTCTAGGCGACTGCTGCTGCTGGCGTCGGCGGTCATTAGGCGGCAAACGGCGAGAGGGGCTGACCGGCTACTGCCCGTCACAGCTCTTAGTGGAGCATGACTGCGGCGCAAGAAAGAAAGGGCTGGCGAAAATAACCCGGGGCCTTTCACGGCCGCCCCGCCGCCGTTTGTCACTGCCCCCTCCCCCCTCCCTTCCCCCACAATACTGTCGCTGTCTTCGGCGGAATGGCAGAATCAGAATGTTGGTCAAGATTGTCGCCAATTAGCGGCTGTTCTTCTGTCACCGCAATACATAATTTCACCTTCATTAGACATTCACTTTAGGATGCAACCAGACAATGGAGTGGCTGAAAGTATCAAATAAGGCCTATAAAACGTCAAACGATAAGTTATTATACATCGGCAACAAGCAGACTTATTAATGAAGAGATTAGATGTTTCTGCCATCTTACTCTGCACAAACGCGTGAAACACAATACAGTCCGTAAAATGTAAACACTTGAGGTTACAGTCGTCTCAATCTCAATAAATCGAATATCTCTATAAATCGAACTAGTTGCGTGCTCCCCTGGAAACATTTCCATCGAAGATATCCTACGTATCTTGGGAAACTAGATCAATTGAAGTGATTGTCAAAACAGACCACCCAGCGGTGGTTACAACTCTCGGTAACTCGAATTACTTTGTCAATTGTTTCGCTAATTGTTTAGTCATTTAATTTCTTGAGAAATTTCTTTGTTTACTCATCGTCATTATGTATCAAAATACATAAATCAGTTGAAAAAGTGGCTTCAACGAAGGACATTTGCTTTGGTGGTCGCAGAAAGAGATAGATTCTTGAGGTCGCATAATACGGACTGAAAAAGAAAGGACATAGCGAAAACTTTTGGGATCCCTCCATCAACGTTGTTGACCACCCCGAGGCAGAAATACTGTATTGCTGAAAAGTGATCATACAAAGGGAGGAAGCGTATACGATGAGTTCTCACGCCTTCTGTAATATTTATTGAAATTGCTTAGTCAACGCAGCGGGAAAAATCTGTCGAAGGTTATATGCTTACTTTTATACATTTTGTCAAAAAGAAATTGTGACGATGATAATGGATGACTCTGAAAATGGTCCTAAGCCCAACGTAAGTTTTTGCAACGATGGCCATGACTGATAAGAAATGGAAGAACGATTTCTAACTATTTCATCAAGAAACTGCAGAATCAACAGCAACAGTATTAGTGCGAAAAAATAGATTCGGGCCTATTTTATGACTCGATGTTGATCTCGTATGTCTTGACAAGCAAGTTTGTGGTGCCTTGACTGAAATTTTGCATGTTTGTGAAAAGAACGAATACGAAACAAAAGAGGAAATACGGTATACCCTTTGAACGAAAGTAGGCGATGGTCTATTCCAGCTTTGGTCGCAGTAATGCGCCTGAACAAGGACGTCGCAGAAGCAGGGACAGATCTCTGATTTCACTGAAAATTAAAACTGAACCTTTCTCGTGTATTTTAGTAAATCTGTAGATATCATTAGTCAAAAATGGTTAAATAAAAGTTAATGAATCATATAAAAATCAAAATTCTTTTCATTGCTGGCTCAGTGTCACTTTATGAGTCCCTTTGCAAACAAATACTAACTAAACTAATGTATTTGAATATATTTGGTTAAACTCTGATTTTTACTTCCTCCTGATGAGGCCTCGCTCATTCGAACTCTGGTTAACTTGATCTCTGAATTATTCTGAACTTTTCTGAGGTCTCGTGAACTTCGAACTATCGAGAGTCGACTGCATTTCCATACGCCAGAGTCATTAAAATTCATATCATTTCCACAGCCATAGTACACGGAGGTCAAGGAATCAGTGGAAATAGCTCCTCGACGCAAATTAAACGAGGCTGGTCGCCTTACTAAGGAAGTGTTCGTTGTGGTATAATAGCGCGCAAGTACTTTCCTGCCTTCAACTGTGTTTTATGCAGACACATTTTAGCAAAATCGAGCTTCTCAGTGACAATCGAGGACCATATCACCAGAAACCACTTCTGGCGCGGCCGAAAAGTAAGTGCTTGCGGACTTTACTTGAAACTGCAGGTAGGCATCTTGTTGGTCTTGGAGCCACTGCCTATAGGTTGGTACGGACGCAGATACATTGCTGTTTAACAACAGAGCAATCTGCGAACTTTTGAATACAAATACGTCGATGTTTCCTTTCTTTGAGACTTCGAATAAACGTTAGGGCATTCCAGATCGGAACTAATAACGGGTCGAAAGTTACAAGCGAAAATAATTATAATACCTCTGGCAGTGATCCTCTTCTGCTTCAAGCTCTTTGCTTTTCATATTTTTGGAGGTGGTAGTCAGGAGCAAAACAAGAAAGAAATTGTCCAGTAAAAATGGGCCCCAAACTGCATACCTTAAGAACTATGAGCACTTGTTCACCTTTGCTTCTGTGTAATACGTATTTTCTCTTGAACGAGTGCTCATGGCTATTAAGGTGAGCATTTTAGAGCCCATCTTTACTGGACAATTATATCTTGTTTTGGTTCATACTGCCTCGTCCAAAAATGGAGAGCAAAGTGCCTGTGATAGAAGAGATTCACTGCGAGAGGTATTAGAACAGTTCTGGCTAATAACTTTCGAGTCAGGACTAGGATCTCTTACCTCAGAGATTCTTTAGTACAGTGACGAGTTTTTCTGTTACGTTTGCATGCGCGAGTTTGAATGTATGTGTGTTTGTGTGTGTGTGTGTGTGTGTGTGTGTGTGTGTGTCCAGGTATTATCAGACACCCTACGTAACAGAGATGAAAGCTTATAGGTAGGTAATTGATTAAATTTCCATTTTTCATTTCCTCTTAAAGAAGTTTCTGCTGAAATGCTCTGGTGCTCGCCTTTCTCATGCCTGCCAAAAGCAATACAGCTGCTAGCCGATTTGCAATTGCTACCGTCGTTCAGCTTCTATCTAGTGGATCTGTTCTTCTTTGTATTAGATATTTGTGGAATTTGGTTTCTAATATAGGTCTTATAAAGACACTAAAATTATTCTATGACCGTGGTGCTGTAGTTGCAGTTACGAATGTATGCTTGATTCTTAAATATTACTCCATACTTTTGAGTCACATGTTCTCTCCATCTCACAGAATATTTATGTATGAACTGCACTAAGAAAAACAGCAACGGCCTTGCCGCAGTGGATACACCGGTTCCCGTGAGATCACCGAAGTTAAGCGCTGTCGGGCGTGGTCGGCACTTGGATGGGTGACCATCCAGGTCATCATGCGCTGTTGCCATTTTTCGGGGTGCACTCAGCCTCGTGATGCCAATTGAGGAGCTACTCGACCGAATAGTAGCGGCTCCGGTCAAAGAAAACCATCATAACGACCGGGAGAGCGGTGTGCTGACCACACGCCCCTCCTATCCGCATCTTCAACTGAGGATGATACGGCGGTCGGATGGTCCCGATGGGCCACTTGTGGCCTGAAGACGGAGTGCACTAAGAAAAGGTCTCCGACTCGCATTACTCAATGGTTGTAAAGTAATAAGCAGTATCGGATAGTAAATGTATGGCGTTCTTTGCTACATGCTCGGAAATTGATCCGAAGATGTGGAATGTTGATAATTTTTAAAACCTGTTTATTTGCAATGTGGGTTCACACAAAATATTTTGTTTTGTACCTTTAATGTTTTTGTTTGTCACGTTTCGCAGAACTGCACGAATATGACTGCAGTATATTAACAACTGTATCAGATTTTTCATAACGATTTTGTACGTTGATTTATTATAATTATCGGCGCTATTTACGATGCCACTTCATCTATAAGCTCTTTATTTTCACTGCTCTCTATAAGATCCTACATGCAGGTTAAAAGGACGCGGCATTGTCTGTGTTACATTGCAGTTTGTTGAAATACTAAGCACAAAGTAACTTCTTGTAATATACTGTAGTACAGTGGGAGGAGAACTTCTGAGATACGCTTGTTTGCCGTTTTACCAGTGGAATTACAGAAGTTGCCTAAATAAATATGTTTTAGAAGAATTAATAATGCGACGATGTGAGTAAACGTTTAATAAAATAAATGCTGCACGCCACTACAAAAGTATAAATATTCTGCTTTCTATTCAGTTTAGTCACACTTTGTCCTCTAAGTTTCCGATCCAGTTCTCACGGAGGACAAGGCCACAAGAAAAGTACGCCGTTCTTGTAACCAATGCTTTCACTGCCACGCTTACCTGAACATCGTCGCAGAACGTGCCCAGTAAAAATCTGTCGCTTTTTCCACAGGAGACAGTGAAACACAAATAGTAGGTTAAGGCACAGAATTCCGTGGAGATGCAGCTTTCGAAAGGAATGAGGAACACTTACATGATTGCGCTTTGCGCTAAAAACTCGTAATAGGTGGCATACATACAGTGAGCGCGTGAAATATTGGGGCATCTACATATTTCAACTTTCGAGAAATCCGATAACTCCGCTGCCTATTATAGATAATGTAGTGCCGAGTTTGTATTTGCGTATGTCAAAACCATTGTGTTTTGGTAAGTAAACAACTAATCACCTCGAATTTTTAGCCTTCCTTGTATATTAGTACTGCATAAGGAATTTGTGCCAATGCAGAATTGAGCATCGAAGCGCCTTTGTACCAGGATATTTTTGTTAGCCTTCAGATATATTCGAGTCATGTTCGTGCAAGTACATGACAACATAAGAGGTGTGGCTATAGCATAAGGCAAATGATCCTGTCACATAGTAAATACGTATGTGCCAAAGATGAACGACCAATGGCTGTGAAACGTGAAGCGTTTTCAGTCGAATGCGCCATGTTGAATGCGACGTCCCTGGGATGTACATAGAAATCAGTGCACCCGTGGCTTTTCGTTGTGCAAGAGCTGTTATTTTGTTTTGCAGGAAAAATGTTCAGTTAACAATAGAGTCACAAAATGAAGTGAAGTTTCACGTGAATCTTGGGAAAACTGCTATTAAAATCTATTACTAAAAGAAGTCTACTTTTCTTTATCACGTACGTGAGTTTTAGAGTCGTTCAAGAGTTTCCAAGATGATCGAGAGGACGTTGGCAACAACTCACGCCTGGGACGCCCCTCAGCATCAAAAACGAATGAAAGTAGGTAATCTGATTCGATCTGATCGTCGGCTAAGTTTGGAATGATTGCTGAAACTCTAGGAACTGACAAAAGAATGCGTAAAGCAAATTTTACGCAGCTAGTTCAACATGAGAAAAGCCTGTAAGAAACGCGCCGCAATTCTCACGCTCGAACCAAAAGAAGTTTGTGAAACTGTTTGTACTGACACTTTGAATACCATTGAATATGATCCTGATTTCTTGCATAGAGCTATAAAATCTGATGAATCTTTTGTTTTCACTTATGAACCAGGTACTAAACGACAATCGATGCACTGGAATGCACCCAACTTCAGCGAGAGCTAAAACCGGTCGAATGAGTAAATCAAGCTTCAAACCGTTCAAGATTGTGTATTTTCAATGGGTTCCCGAAGGACAAACTATTAATCAACATTACAGGCTTTATATTCTAACTCAACGTCGTGAGAAACTAAGAAAAAACCGACCCGAATTGTGGAAGAATCCGTCACGGATTCTGCATCAAAACAACGAACCGGCTCATATGGCATTGCGTATTAAGAGGTTTCTAATGAAGTACAGCATCCCAGTGTCAGACCACCACGAGACTTATCCATTGCCCAAGGTCAAAACTGCATTAAAAGGGAAAGAAAAAGCATCATGCGTCATCAACGATGGATTTCCACGGTGTTTCCATCAACGGAAAATTCGCATGGAGCCTTGTAAGGATAGAGGAGGGGACTGTATTGAGGGCGACAATAACTAAATATTTATGTTTCTGAAATGAAATATTTAATAACAATATTCCCTTTTATTATATAGCTACACCTCGTAAAAAGTTAACTGGATAGTTCTCGTTAAGTCTCCTAACAGATACCGCACTTGAAGAAATTGACCACTAACATAAATTTTATTTTGATCGTCAAATAGGTCTTATCTTCAATTTTTCGTGTTTAATATGAACAATTAAAGTAACACGATATAAAATCTGCATTTTACGTCCTTGATAAGAATGTGAATGGTCTCGTACAGAATCTCGAGAGAGGGGAAAAGTGAATCCCATTTCGTTTTACTATTACACTAGAAGTTCCAAGATGTCGAATAGTGTCAATAAAATAATGTCCCTACGATTGTGTCTGGGTTGGAGGACCACTTTGGGGTACTAGGTATGATCTGATAATGTCGAATATTTCCGGATCGTACTACGATTATACATGATTTTAAATTACCTACTATAGACTGGATATTCACATAATTAGAGTCGATGACAAGTTGAGTCAATTCTGTGATGTATTGAATATTTCATCCGAAACCTACCTCTGTAAACTAGTTAGAGAAATCAGTGACTGCAATATTTAAAGGAATGTTGAGTAAGGTAGGAAATATTTCTGTTTAACAGGAAGCATATATGAAATTATCTGAACACACTTACCAAATATTATCTCAGAGGAAAGACGTTGAATATAAATTGACAAAATGCCATTGTACGTTGTAGACAAGAACGCTTTGAGCAGAGAATGGCAGATGGCGCGGCAGGACTGTGCCTTACTGGACACAAACAGATGGAAATACCCACTGTCATTCCGCAACATGAGAGGTGAGGAAAAACCGAAAACAGACAGAAAAATAAATTTATAAAACTATCCAATTTTAAGTGCAAGGGCTACAGAGTTATACATAGACACTAGCCAAACTATGACTGAGTGAACAGATCCTAAGTAAATAGTTTCCGTTAGGAGTATATATGAGAACGTAATCTAACTCCAGTCGCAGACGCTACAACCGAAGAACTGTGAACCACAGAGAATTTAGTAACATTCTGAGTATGCACATACCAAGGAACGTAAAGAAATATATTATTTTTCCGATATATGTATCGCAAAATGACATAGAGGTAAAATCAGAGAACGTAGAGCTGATTCAGAGGCTTACTGATTGTCGAACTTGTCACGTATCATTCGCAAACGAAGCATGCAAGGTAGGCAATGACAGTGCTCTGCCAAGAACTGCGAAGTTATCTGTGGAAAGTAGACGTAGATTTAACTACTGTGTGGACGGTGAACACCTTAAATTTTGTTTTCCACAGGATCGAAGATTTCAGCTCCCACGGAAAAGATCCACAGAAACGTGCGTCACGGTAACTCATAACACGTTTTCACGTGAGACGACTGAACAATCACTGACTTATCTGCCTCGACGTAGGTCAGGAGTTTACATCACCAGGAATTCTGCTGATAAACGAAGTTCAAAGGTCCACCAACGTCAACTTATTCAAATATTTTTTAGGTATCTATTGCAATTACCGCTCCTACAGCCATATGCCGTCACTTGAGCATTAATGCTGGCGTAGTGGGCATAGGACAAGTAGAAGAAAATTGCGCAGTATGTGAGATATAGAGCGGCTGCCGGGTATTCACCATAATTTCTTCAAGGTAGGGTGAAAAATTTGAAGCAATTCTCTCTTGATGGGTGCTTGTCTCACTTGAAGGTACTCCAAGAACATTACGATGTTTGCCCTTCGGTTCAGCTTCTGGAGAGTGCTCGTGTGCTTTGATAGTACAGTAACGTCTAAAAGGGCCAATAAAGTGTCAGTCGTGTTTGCACTTCAAGACGCTGTTTAGCAGAGCAGAGTCTTCGTAACACTTGAAACTGATCGGGCAAAGACTGTGGTTATATCAACCATTAACTATTAATTCTGGTAACGAATTCTAGAAACATGAAAAGACCGTAATGATCCAAAATAAGGTCAATAAAGAGTAAGCACTTTACAGCCATTGCAGATACACTCCTGGAAATTGAAATAAGAACACCGTGAATTCATTGTCCCAGGAAGGGGAAACTTTATTCACACATTCCTGCGGTCAGATACATCACATGATCACACTGACAGAACCACAGGCACATAGACACAGGCAACAGAGCATGCACAATGTCGGCACTAGTACAGTGTATATCCACCTTTCGCAGCAATGCAGGCTGCTATTCTCCCATGGAGACGATCGTAGAGATGCTGGATGTAGTCCTGTGGAACGGCTTGCCATGCCATTTCCACCTGGCGCCTCAGTTGGACCAGCGTTTGTGCTGGACGTGCAGACCGCGTGAGACGACGCTTCATCCAGTCCCAAACATGCTCAATGGGGGACAGATCCGGAGATCTTGCTGGCCAGGGTAGTTGACTTACACCTTCTAGAGCACGTTGGGTGGCACGGGATACATGGGGACGTGCATTGTCCTGTTGGAACAGCAAGTTCCCTTGCCGGTCTAGGAATGGTAGAACGATGGGTTCGATGACGGTTTGGATGTACCGTGCACTATTCAGTGTCCCCTCGACGATCACCAGTGGTGTACGGCCAGTGTAGGAGATCGCTCCCCACACCATGATGCCGGGTGTTGGCCCTGTGTGCCTCGGTAGTATGCTGTCCTGATTGTGGCGCTCACCTGCACGGCGCCAAACACGCATACGACCATCATTGGCACCAAGGCAGAAGCGACTCTCATCGCTGAAGACGACACGTCTCCATTCGTCCCTCCATTCACGCCTGTCGCGACACCACTGGAGGCGGGCTGCACGATGTTGGGGCGTGAGCGGAAGACGGCCTAACGGTGTGCGGGACCGTAGCCCAGCTTCATGGAGACGGTTGCGAATGGTCCTCGCCGATACCCCAGGAGCAACAGTGTCCCTAATTTGCTGGGAACTGGCGGTGCGGTCCCCTACGGCACTGCGTAGGATCCTACGGTCTTGGCGGTCCGGTCCCAGGTCGACGGGCACGTGCACCTTCCGCCGACCACTGGCGACAACATCGATGTACTGTGGAGACCTCACGCCCCACGTGTTGAGCAATTCGGCGGTACGTCCACCCGGCCTCCCGCATGCCCACTATACGCCCTCGCTCAAAGTCCGTCAACTGCACATACGGTTCACGTCCACGCTGTCGCGGCATGCTACCAGTGTTAAAGACTGCGATGGAGATCCGTATGCCACGGCAAACTGGCTGACACTGACGGCGGCGGTGCACAAATGCTGCGCAGCTAGCGCCATTCGACGGCCAACACCGCGGTTCCTGGTGTGTCCGCAGTGCTGTGCGTGTGATCATTGCTTGTACAGCCCTCTCGCAGTGTCCGGAGCAAGTATGGTGGGTCTGACACACCGTTGTCAATGTGTTCTTTTTTCCATTTCCAGGAGTGTATATCCAACCATATAGCTTCTTCGTGGCTTTGTTGTTACCCAATAAAATGAACATCAGATGACAAAAGTAGTTGGACAGTTGTCCACACATCAGTGCACAAACGAGCCCGTTAGCTGCTGAGTTTACAGTACAAATACACAAAGATAACAGGTTAATGTTCGTTGGGCGGCAGAGCGGATGGAAATTTTTAGCAGGTTCAATCACGGTTCGGTTTCGTGGTCGTCTAGGACATCATTATTCTGAACGGATGTATGGAACGTTATGCCTTTATTTGTGGTCTGAAGAACGCCCAGATGCACGAAGATGAGCTACCACGTTGGCCCCTTTCTAAACTAAAACGAAAGCCCGCCCGAACAGGCTATGAAGGCCTACGATACCGACCATCCGCCATGCCATCCCCAGCCCACAGGCGTCACTGGATGCGGATATGGAGGGGCATGTGGTCAGCACACCGCTCTCCCGGCCGTATGTCAGTTTACGAGAGTTGGTCCCTTTCAGAGACGATAATACCAATGCGGGTGCTCTCCTCTAATGGAGAAATCTGCCGCATGTACTGGCCTTCAAGGTCACCTGCAAGGTCAGACGAACGGCAGGCCATAATTCAGCAAGGGCTCATCAAAACCTTGACATGGATGCGTCACTACGTGTGTGTAGTAGTTAAAGGTTTTACTGTTGAGAAAGAGGTTTTCCGGTACCAATATCTGAAGTCAGAATTCTTGAAATATGTGTTATGGTCATGGTGGTTTGTTACATGTCCAGTGATTATACATTATTTTGTATCCTTTCCCGAACTTTCGTATGTTTTTCGCATTTTTCTAGGGGAATATCCTCTCTTTTCTTGCTTATACTTAACTGAGGACGTTAGTAATTTCCACATCTTGTCTGATGAACTATGTGTCATTAGTTTCTCAGAGTACTCATTATCCTACAGTATTTCCACAATATTCACAGATCATATAAAATCATAACTAAAAGCATATGTCGAAAGAACTACATGCTGAGTGAACAGCTACAATGATAACGATACTTTCTGTGTGTTCCACGACAAATATTTACTTAAACTTTAAAATTTTTATGTCTATTTTGGTTGACTGGAATACTCTCTTTCAAATTCTGAAGGTGGCAGGGGTAAAATACAGGGAGCGAAAGGCTATTTACAATTTGTACAGAAACCAGATGGCAGTTATAAGAGTCGAGGGACATGAAAGGGAAGCAGTGGTTGGGAAGGGAGTCAGACAGGGTTGTAGCCTCTCCCCGATGTTATTCAATCTGTATATTGACCAAGCAGTAAAGGAAACAAAAGAAAAATTCGGAGTAGGTATTAAAATCCATGGAGAAGAAATAAAAACGTTGAGGTTCGCCGATGACATTGTAATTCTGTCAGAGACAGCAAAGGACTTGGAAGAGCAGTTGAACGGAATGGATGGTGTCTTGAAGGGAGGATATAAGATGAACATCAACAAAAGCAAAACGAGGATGATGGAATGTAGTCGAATTAAGTTGGGTGATGTTGAGGATATTAGATTAGGAAATGAGACACTTAAAGTAGTAAAGGAGTTTTGCTATTTGGGGAGCAAAATAACTGATGATGGTCGAAGTAGAGAGGATATAAAATGTAGACTGGCAATGGCAAGGAAAGCGTTTCTGAAGAAGGAAATTTGTTAACATCGAGTATAGATTTAAGCGTCAGGAAGTCATTTCTGAAAGTATTTGTATGGACTGTAGCCATGTATGGAAGTGAAACATGGACGGTAAGTAGTTTGGACAAGAAGAGAATAGAAGCTTTCGAAATGTGGTGCTACAGAAGAATGCTGAAGATTAGATGGGTAGATCACATAACTAATGAAGAAGTATTGAATAGGATTGAGAAGAAGAGAAGAGTGGCACAACTTGACCAGAAGAAGGGATCGGTTGGTAGGACATGTTCTGAGGCATCAAGGGATCACCAATTTAGTATTGGAGGGCAGCGTGGAGGGTAAAAATCGTAGGGGGAGACCAAGAGATGAATACACTAAGCAGATTCAGAAGGATGTAGCTTGCAGTAGGTACTGGGAGATGAAGAAGCTTGCACAGGATAGAGTAGCATGGAGAGCTGCATCAAACCAGTCTCAGGACTGAAGACCACAACAACAACAACATGTCTATTTTGCAGACTTGGAAACCATATAACCATGTTAATAATGGCGTCTTAGTTTCCCTTCACCTTGCAGAACAGCTGTACTGCGTCGTGGTATAGAATCTCCAAATCCTGGATATTTGGCTATGGAGTAGATGGAAGCGTAAGTTGTCCGATTGAGTCCAGTTTCTTCAATCTGATATGGCCATAATTGTTAATAAGAACCACTAAATTTGGAGGCCACCGTGTTCCTGAAACCACCGTAGTAATTGTGCTTTGGGAGCTTATCCAGTTGCGCCTCTCCTTCAGATGTTCGGCTGGATGCGCCCCATAACATAATACAGTCATTATTTGATTTTCACGTCTCACTATTAATGAACAGAGTGGGTACTCTGTTTTAATGTAGTGTATCCTGACACGACAGTACACGTGGCGCAATAATAAGTATAACTCGATGTACAGTTTTCATTTTCCATGATGGATTCACTCATCTCTTGTAATCGCTGGAATCGTAGTTGTCAATATCATTGTTTAATCGACGGCTGACTGCTCCAAAGACCCATCGTAGATTGTGGAGAGGCTATGCACTTCATACAAATAGTGTAACGTATAGTATACTCGGGAAGTTATCAAAATGCCTTAAAAAAGCTAGACACTTAGACTGTGTGCGTTGGGCTATCTGTAATGGTCTCAGCGAGTAGCTATCGGGGCCAATTGCAGATCAAACTCACTGCATATTCTTGGAAATGACCATCTCGAAGGCCAAAACATTGATGCAGGCTTTCTTCCGCGAACGACAAGGACAACTAACGTTCTCTTAGGGGGGAGGGGGGGGGGTTAGCGAAGGATACTCACCAAATACTGTCTCAGCAAATCATAGAGCAGAGATAATTAAACGCACCATAATAAGAACTAACTGTTGAAAGAGAGAAATGGCAGTTTCCGATAGACACATCTGAGACAGGAAAACTAAATTTCAACATAACTTTGTACTAAAAAGAAGTGTAAGCTCTGATTAAATTTTATGATTATATCCACATTGCTTTTAGAGTACCATTAACAGGCACATGGTTCTCAGTAATTCTTCCCACAAAAATCTCACAACTGTAATAGAAACATAAATGTATTTAGCGCCCAGTATCATATTTCAACGCCGCTACCATTTATCAAGATTGCATACCACTCTGCCTTCTTCAGCCTACCAAGCCATCGTGAGAAGCCAAAGCCAACAAGTCTCCGCTAGCTGTGAACTGCACAACGTCTTCCTGGGTAGTGAGACTGAATGCTGGGAAGATGTAATGTTCTGCTAGTCCAGCGCCTCTTCTGTAGTGCAAGCCAATCATACGGCTATTTAATTTTAATGGGCGAGGGCTATTCGGAAAGCAAGGACCGATGGGATACAAACAGATGTTGTGTGGCTTCTTAAACAAGCTACATAAGTTTATAGCAGGTAAATTCATCATCAACAATATTCTGAAAAGGTAGAACCTAACTTTTCGGAGAAGTTAAACTAACACTGCTCGAGCAAAGCATTTCGGAATGGTAATGAATTCTTCTTGCAAAATAACCGGAGTAATACGTTCGTTGATGATTACATGGATGTCATACGCAACCACTCGCTTTTTTGGGTTTTGATACGATTCAGTGTACTGTCACTTGTTTGGGCGAAGCCAATGCAGGTACAACATTAGATGGAGATGTAGTAACGTTATCCGGTCTGTGTCTAATAGCATCGGGCTGCTGTCGGAAATAACGGAAAAATAGCTAGCGAAATGTTTATCCAACGAAAAGGTCGTTAAGATCGTTATGTTTTAGATTGAAACGTCCCCTTAGAACAATTTATACACGACTGTGCTTAACCTGACACACAATATTATTTAGCGCAACGCAATCTGACTTTCAAAAATCCCTACAAAAGAATGGCCCTGACTAACATTAAACTATACCTTTCACAAATAACTTACCTCACAAAAATCTTCATTCCTCGAACTACTGCAATACAGCGAGCGCCACTATTGGCAGCTAAATAAAAGATTCAAACTACAGAAGGCACTAACTACTGATAGGGATAGTTAGCAAATGAAAGATATTAATAGAGAACAAACAATGTATTTACCTTAATAGTCATAATATATATATAGCAGTTCATGACAAATTACAAAACTCCGCCATCTCTCTCCCCACATCCACCACTGTGGCGGCTCACCTCCAACTGCGCAACGCTACGCGCTGTTCACATCCAGCTGCCGCTGCCCAACACTACAATGGCAGACAACAATGCAAACTAGCCACAGGCTGCACACAGCACAGCCAGTGATTTTCATACAGAGCGCTACGTAACGTTGCCAATAAGAAAATATAAACAGCCTACTTACAAGATGACTTCCACTGCACTGCCTCGTGATATCCATGGTAAATTCATTCTGATAATGCACATTTAGCCAGCTTATAAACACGCACGCGGATGCACGCACACAGACACACACACACACATGCGCACACGACTTGTATAGTGAAGTAAGGCTAGTAGGATTAAATTTGGTCTTACGTCAGGACAGTGTAGCTCCTGGAACGTAGGCCATTATGACGACGCTCGATCTTGACTTCTACACGTATCTCCGTTAGCTGAGAGAAATATAAGTTGGGCGGAATAGAGAGATAATCTGTGCTGTAATGACTACTGGAAACAAATTTCATTTATAAGAATGCAAAGAATTTGGAAAAAAACCCATTGAGCATATTTGAGGTTGTGTAGAGAAGCACGATTTTGTTTCTGCATGAAATGCCAAATGCGGCTTCTTTTCAGCCTTATTGAAGATCGTACATCAGACATACCTGTCAATGTACATGGTACAATTGCCAGACGATGATAACCCGCTCTGTGTCTCAGGAATTTAGATCAGAAGCTAACGCTCCCTGTAAGGAAGTCATCCGAATTTATAGGACTTGTCATTCATGCCACTATATCTCCGCGCGCTCTGCACGTACTAATTTGCAGTATTTTGTTTCATACATGGTTCAAAATAGCTTCGTTAACATAAAATGTGTTATTTTATATTATCCAGAACCTGTTAAAAGGTGCAAAGTACAACTATCAGTTCGAATTTGTGTATTTCATTACGACAAGAAGCCGGAAAAATGCACCCTCCTTTTCCGTATGTTCATCGCTGTTAACCCACGGTATACAGCCTGTAAGGGAAAGCGTTTGTTAATTGTAGTACGACTAAGATCCTGATTTCAGAGAGTATCAAAATGAGACGTGAGTGCAGATGCTGCACCGATTAAGTTCAAATGGTTCAAATGGCTCTGAGCACTATGGGACTTAACTTCTGAGGTCATCACTCCCCTAGAACTTAGAAATACTTAAACCTAACTAACCTAAGGACATCACACACATCCATGCCCGAGGCAGGATTCGAACCTGCGACGGTAGCGGTCGCGCAGTTCCAGACTGTAGTACCTAGATCCGCTCGGCTACTCCGGCCGGTACCGATTAAGTAATTAGTCTCAGACGTGCTAAGCAACAGTGTTTGCAGTCCATACCCGTTTGAGAACTAAAGTATGGTGTTCTCAGAGCGTGACATCTGTACCCATTCGGGAGGCGAGAGAATAAGTGGTTTTCTTAACGGGTAACCCGCTATCGCACCTGTTGCTTCCTGCGCGTGTCTTAGGAGTGTTTCTCGCGCGCGGACAAGTGTTTGCTCGACGTGGAGTTAGCGGATACGTGGTGCTGAGTGTAGGGGAATGGGGCTATGAATGCAGAGAGAGGTCACCACCTGTCGCTGAAAATACAGTACGATGTCTGACCTAGCTCACTACAGCGACGCTAGTCTGAAAACGGATGCATCTCCAGCTTTCGCGCAGCCTGGCAGGCTCAAGCTAAGCAGGTTTGCAGCAAATACTTTTGAGAGAACAGTATTTGCTATTCTATGTAAAAATGCCAGTAACAGTCGATAGTTACTAGAACCTTCAGAGACAGATAAAAAATTGGTAACAATTATAGTATTGCGACTACACATAGCACCAATTAGTCTACTTCCAGCCGATTGTTTCTCACGAGCGATATTCACACAAATGATGGAAACATTAGTGCAGGCAGGTCTAATGAAAAGCGGTGCAAGGTGGCTTTGCAAGGAGAAGTTGGAAGATGCGTGCACCAAGACTAGTCTTTGCTACTGCTGCCTACGGCCCTCCATCGCCATTCGTACTGTAACTGCTGTTTCTGCGAGATTGGATTCAGTTGGCTGCATGAACTATACTGGACAAAAAACTGGTCACCTTCAGGAGCTATCGCGCTAGTTCCGTATAGAAAAAAAAAATGGTTCAAATGGCTCTGAGCCCTATGGAACGTAACTGCTGAGGTCATCAGTCCCCTAGAACTTAGAATTACTTAAGCCTAACTAACATAAGGACATCACAAACTTCCATGCCCGAGGCAGGATTCGAAACTGCAACCGTAGCGGTCACGAGGTTCCAGACTGTAGCGCTTAGAACCGCTCGGCCACCCCGGCCGGCTCCTTATAACATTGTGCCCTAATAACGGCCTCAGTTCAGAGAAGAAGATAGTTCATAAATGTCTTCAAGTTTACCGTAATCTCTCATTGATAACTGGATCCCGTAGATTTACCAAACTGATTGGTACCCCAGATAGTTCCATACCTATCCTGTGAGTTTAAGGCCGGATGATTTAACGTGTCTGGATGGCTGAATCTTCATCAATGCTCAGGAGCAGCTCCGTGAGCAGGGTTGTACCAGGGGTCATGGAAGGTGAGTGCTGTGAACAATATCTCTTGCTTGTCAGGTGCTTGTGGGTACAGATATTAGATTGATGCTGAATCTATCACCATAGATCATTTAAAATGATTTCCTCCATGTAGCTAATAGGCTACTTGAAAAAGTCAGTTGCCCCACACATCGGGAAACGTGTCAGAGGCCTCACCTATTGCTTACGGTTGGAGGCCCAGGGCGTTTCAGTAGAATAATTGAATTTAATGGTTGCTGAATGACAGCGTTGTGATTTGGTAAAATAATATTTATTCAAACAGTTTGTAAAAATTACCCTAAGGCATAAACGTCGAGGTAATAAAAAATTTGAGATTGAATTTACATAATTAAAATACAACAATGACAGGGAAGTGAATGCTTGTTAGCGCCGCCACCAGCATGATTCTGGAAAATTAAGACTGAAATAGTTCCCAGACACATAAAGGACAAAGATTTACTATTCAAACATGGTTGCAAAACAATGTAATTATACAAAACGGTATGAATCCGAACAGAGCTCACAACTATCAATGAACGAACGAAGAATCAGAAAGAAACATCACTAGGTGACTAAATTTCAATGAATTAACTCGATAATGAAACTAAAAGTGAGTGGTTACGAAAAAAATTCCCTTAGAAGCATGAATTACGTTGTAGAAAAGCTGGCATACTAGTGCGTGAAGTACCTGGATCAAGCTAGGGAGACTAAAACTTGGCAAGCGGGAATGAACTCCTCGTCCTCCACTATATCGTGATTTCCGAAGTCGGGAATGCGCGTTGCAAATGCGTTATATCATGACTGTCGGAGAGGAGGCTGAGGCAAGTCGCAGTGCCCCGATCTGTTGCTTGGGTGAGTCGATGTGTTGTGAGTGTGAATCCCGGATCTTGTGATCGTCCTGGTAGCTTGTCGTGGATGCGCGTGCGTTCAGTTCGAAACTTCAAAGACTTGGCTGGAGACCGAAGTCAAGAGAAACATGCTCGTGTGCGGAGTCCAGCGTAGCATCACCAAGTCGAAGTTCGACTCACAGGACCCATCCGAATCCGAATGCCTCTCAGAATTTTGATAACCTTCCTTCAGTTATTGGAAAGGTACCGAGCACAAACTTTTCTAGCCATCCCAAAAGCGGGATAAGCGCTCTTCCAGTGAGGATTCTGGAAGCCCTTCACTAACACCCACTGCAAAGTTAAATCGTATCCCTTAAAGAGATAGTGCGTATGGAAATTGGAATCTAGCATCGTCCCATTTCCATATCCAGAATTGTTTGTCGCAAATTCTGGAAATTTTATTGAGCTTTTGCAAATCGGTTTGGAAATTTGCAGACACACGATTGGCTATATATATTTTGCTTGAGAAAACATCACACAGCATCATAATGAGTAGTGGACAGCTGAGGATGCAAACCAAAGTTTACCAACAAAGCAACGTTCTCAGCGTATTGAGAACACCAGTCTTCCGTTCCGCCGCTCATTGTCCGCGGAAACGGGGCCAGGAGGACAATCCCTGCAAAGGCTCGTCTGACTGTCCGTGCGGCCAACTAACATGAGACCCTACACTCTAAATGGCCAACAGTTCCTCCAGAAAGTGCGAAATTTCCTCCTGTATTCGACCCAGCGAAAAGGAGTCTCCATGGTCAAGAGCAGATGCATTTAATGGAAAAATCTACTATAAGAATGAAATGTTAGATTAGGTACAGATGGATGGGTTATCTACATTGCTATACGCTATCCCGGAGCCCCTTACGTAATCAGCACACAATACATATGGAAAGTCCACAAATCTCGTACGCAAAATAAGTATGCAAACAGTTCAAAATGTGAGAAGAGAGGCTTGAAACGGCCGCCACCTCACAACAGAATACTGATGATTAAGATGTAGAAGAAAAGCAAACAGCTTGCTGACCTTGTTTAAGTACGAAAATCAAGTAATTGCCGCAGTTCTTCATTATGACGCTGAAGATGTGTCCAATGTCAAGATGCGAAAAGTTAGGCACTGAGAAATGCCTTAGAGCAGTGCCTGAGAACCACGAAGTAGAAATCAACAAGGATGTACACATCAGTTATGAAAATCTGCATTGTGTTTTCACTACTCACAATGCATATTATTAGAAATACTGCGATCTTTTACTTTAAAACCAGCAGAAAAATACTCCTACCGGAGCACAAAAAAAGCGAATATGTTCTTCTTTAAAAGACTCTAATGGAAAAGTGGGGAACCACCAGTCTCAATCCTCATTCTGCCAACCTCACCAAAAATTGTGGCATGCTAACATATTTGCGTTCTTTTAACGCAGAATATTCCATTTACCCAGTCTCTCTGTAGTTAATCCTACATACTCATCATTTCCCTCTCACTCCTACTGTATGTATATCTCTCTTCCACTGTATCATTTTCTCCCACTGATTTACAGATCAGTCAGGCAGCAGCAACCAGCCGAGAAAGAGCAGGAACGAACAGAAGCGTATTATATAGTTCCATTTGTGTGCTTTAGTGGTTTAGTTTTTGAATTCCTGCGTGTTAAATTAGTATTTAATGGACACAGTTCTCGTGTTTCCGTTTGTGTACGAAAGAAACCGGTTTTTTGACATTTTGCAGGAGCGAATTGTTTAGTCTCACCAGTGTGCTTTGTTAGTTTGGGTTTTGAATCTCTGAGTGAAAATCCAGTTTATTAGACATAATTCTTGAGTTTTCGTCAGTGTCTGCAGCAGAGTTCGTTTGGATAGTCATTTGTTCGACTGCATAGTGTTCCACGGTCTTTAGTATGTGTAGGGACTGTGATTGCTGTATGCGAATGCGAGCTCAGTTCGTGTCACTTTGCTCTCAGCTCCAGTCTGTGCTGGCTTCAGTTACACAACTTGAGGCTGCAGTGGATGGGCATCACTATTGTGGGCCGGCCATGGGGATGAAAGCCACGTCCATCACGACCCACGAGTCCGTCGATCGGTCCATCCCGGTGGCCAGCCCAGTTACTGCTCACTCTGAAGTTGACCCCTCATCTGTGGTCGAGTGGGAGTTCGTGGCACGCTGCAAAAGATTTCCTTGGCAGGGTGGGGGGGTGGGGGGAGGCGAACGTAAGGCCTCCCAGGTTAGTCTGACAAACAGGTTCCAGGTGCTTTCTGTGGCTGACACTGTCCCTCAGCCAGATGCAGGTCGCTTGTCCTGTTTCTAAGCAAACCTCTTATCCTGCAAGGAATGGGCAATCACAGAGAGTGGGATTATTGGCAGTTGGGAGCTACAACGTTAGGGGTGTTAAGGGGCCCCTACGGACATCTAACAAGAAGGGAAGAAGGTCAGTGACAACTCCGTCTGCATATCGGGTGGAGTCATTAAAGATGTGGAACGGGTTTTTCTGGATGGCATGAAGAGCACAGGGTGGAGCCAACCGTAGATGATGGCTCATGTTGTTACCAATGATAGGTAGGAAGCGATTCTCTCTGGTTTCGAGCGGCTATCAGAAGTGGTAAAGGCTGATAGTGTTGCTTGCGAGATGAAAGCAGAGCTCACCATTTGCGGCACAGTCAAGAGGAACGATGGCAGACCTCTAGTAGAGAGACGTGTGTAGGTTGCAGATTCCTCTACTTGCACCATAGGGTGGTTGGGTTTTGGTTTCTGCGAAATAGGTCAGGAGACAACTGCAAGCAGGAGGTGGTTACACGGCTTATGGGGGATACGAAACGTGGACTGATTGTCTTTTTTGTTTTGTTTTAGGTAAGAGGGGTCTCGGGGAAACACAAAAAGGGCTGCAGTCTCAAAAGGTGCAGGTGGAACACAGGAAGAAAGTAGATCTAGGAACCATCGGTATAACAGTTGTAAGTTGTCGTAGCTGTTTTTCGAAAGTAACTAAGTTCCAAGCACATTTAGAAATCACTGACACTCAAATCGTTATAGGCACTCAAAACTGGCTAAAGCTTGAAATATATTCAGCCGAAATTTTTGCTAAGGGCCTAACGACGTTGAGAAAGGAATGGCTAAATGCAGTTAACGGTGGCGTGTTTGTTGCTGTTAGAAGCAGTTTATCTTGTGGCTAAATTGAAATAGATCATTCCTGTGAGATAGCATGGGTGCAGGTCGTTCTTGTTCAAAAAAGTTCAAATGTGTGTGAAATCTTATGGGACTAGGTCATCAGTCCCTAAGCTTACACATTACTTAACCTAAATTATCCTAAGGACAAACACACACACCCATGCCCGAGGGAGGACTCGAACCTCCGCCGGGACCAGCCGCACAGTCCGTGACTGCAGCGCCTTAGACCGCTCGGCTAATCCCGCGCGGCAGGTCGTTCTTGGCAGCCGGAATAAAATAATAATTGGATCCTTTTGCTGACCTCCCAACTCAGATGATACAATTGCTTATAGGTTCAAATAGAACTTGGCTCTAATTTTAGACATGTACGAGACTCAAGCAGCTATAGTTGGTAGTAACTTCAATTTGCCCTCTCTATGCTGGCGAAAATAAGTGTTTCGATTAAGCATTAAATATGACCCGAAATTTTGATAAACGCATTCTCTGAAAATTATTTCGAGCAATTAGTTTATGAGCCCAGTAGAATAGCAAGTAGTTGTAGAAACACATGACCTGAGCTAATAACCAGAATTGAAACAGATTCAGATTAGTGAACACAGGGTTTTCGGT
This sequence comes from Schistocerca cancellata, assembly GCF_023864275.1. Classification (NCBI taxonomy): domain Eukaryota; kingdom Metazoa; phylum Arthropoda; class Insecta; order Orthoptera; family Acrididae; genus Schistocerca; species Schistocerca cancellata. The sequence continues at coordinate 109,428,583 of NC_064628.1, read as the reverse complement.
GCGAGATTGAATACCGTAACTTCCAAATCCACCAAAAATAAAAGAACAATGTATCTATTCAAAAAAGCATATAAAAATTTAGTTGACGCTTGGAGATAATTTCCGCTCTTTCCAAATTAAAGTAAATGTCGACCAATTGTGGCTGGAATTCAAAGAAATAGCATCGACAGCAACTAAGAGTTTTATACCAAATAAATTAACAAACGACGGAACTGATGTCCCATGGTTCACAAAACAGGGCGAAGAACTGTTGCAGAAACAACGTAGAAAGCATGCCAATTTCAAATGAAGACACAGTTCCCAAGATTAGCGATCTTTTACAGACGCTCGAAATTTAGATTGGAGTTCAATACGAGATATACAATAAACACATAAAAATTTTTTTTCATCACCTCGGTTCCGAGAGATCAGGAACCAGTACAGAAAATTGGATTAGATGTCAACATAACCATCATTTCCGCCCTTTTTATTGCTCATAATAACCACAATTTGCATGTTGTACCACCATGCAGCGAGATCTTCCGAGGTGGCGGTCCAGATTGTACACACCTGTACCTCTAATACCCAGTAGCACGTCCTCTTGCATTGATTCATGCCTGCATTCGTCATGAAATACTATATACCAGTTCATCAAAGCACTGTTGGTCCAGATTGTCCTACTTCTCAACGGCGATTCGACGTAGATCCCTCAGAATGGTTGGTAGGTCACATCGTCCATTAACAGCGCTTTTCGATCTATCTCAGGCATGGTGATAGAATTGCTGTCTGAAGAACATGCTGGTGACTCTAGTCGAGCGATGTCGTTGTCCTGAATGCAGTCATTCACAAGATGTGCACGATGGGGGCGCGAATTGTCGTCGATGAAGATGAATGCCTCGCCAATATGCTGCCGATGTGATTGCACTATCGGTCGTAGGATGGCATTCACGTATGGTACAGTCGTTACGGCGCCTTCCATGACCACCAGCAGCGTACGTCGGCCCCACATTATGCCACCCCAAAACAGCAGGGAACCTCCACCATGCTGCATTCGCTGGACAGTGTATCTAATGCGTTCCGCCTGACCGGGTTGTCTCCAAACACGTCTGCGACTATTGTCTGGTTGTAGGCATATGTGACATTCATTGGTGAAGAGAACGTGATGCCAATCCTGAGCAGTCCATTCGGCATGTTGTTGGGCCCATCTGAACCGCGCTGCATGGGGTCATGGTTGCAAAGATGGATCTTGGCATGGACGTCGGGAGTGAAGTTGCGTATCATGCAGCCTAATGCGCACAGTTTGAGTCGTAACACGACGCCCTGTGGCTGCACGAAAAGCATTATTCAACATGGTGGCGTCGCTGTCAGGTTTTCTCCGAGCCATAATCCGTTGGTAGCGGTCATTCACTGCAGTAGTAGCCTTTGGGCGGCCTGTGTGAGACATGTCACCGACAGTTCCTGTCACTCTGTATCTCCTCCATGTCCGAACAACATCGCTTTGGTTCACTCTGAGACTCCTGGACACTTCCCTTGTTGAGAGACATTCCTGGCACAAAGTAAGAATGAGGACGTGATCGAACCGCGTTATTGATCTCTAGGCATGGTTGAACTACAGACAACACGAGCCATGTACCTCCTTCCTGGTGGAATGACTGGAACTGATCGGCTGTAGGACCCCATCCGTTTAATAGGCGCTGCTCAAGCATCTTGGGGCAGGTTTAGTGACATCTCTGAACATCAAAGGGACTGTGGCTGTGATACAATATCCACAGTCAACGTCCATCTTCAGGAGTTCTGGGAACCGGGGTGATGCAAACCTTTTTTTGATGTGTCTGTAGGTTCCACAACGAAACTCTGTCTCTAAGCCTGGCAGAAAATCCAAGGACATTCTGGTCGTATGTAAAGTATGCTAGCGGCAAGGCAGAATCAGTGTCCTCTCTGCGCGATAGTAATGGAAATACCATGAATGACAGTGCTGCTGAGTTACTAAACCAGCACTCCGAAATTCCTTCACCAAAGAAGACGAAGTAAATATTCCAGAATTCGAATCAAAAATAGCTACCAATAAGAGTAATTTAGAAGTAGAGATCTTCGTAGCAGTGAAGCAACTTAAATCACCGGTCCAGACTGTATATGAATTAGGTTCCTTTCAAAGGTATACTGATTCAGTAGCCCCATACTTAACATTCCTATACAACCGCTCGCTTAACGAAGTATCCGTACCAAAGACTGGAAAGGTGCACAGGTCACATCAATATTCAGGAAAAGCAATAGGAGTGATCCACAAAATTACGGGCCCTTATCAAATGTTCAAATGTTTGTGAAATCTGCTAAGGTCATCAGTCCCTAAGCTTACACACTACTTAACTTCAATTATCCTAAGGACAAACACACACACCCATGCCCGAGGGAGGACTCGAACCTCCACCAGGACCAGCCACACAGCCCATGACTGCAGCGCCTTAGAGGGCCCATATCATTAAAGTCGATATGAGTCAGGAATTTAGAACGTATATTATGTTCCAACGTTATGAACTGCCTCAGAGTGGTCTATTGACACATAGCCAACATGGATTTAGAAAACATCATGCTTGCAAAACACATCTAGCTCTTTACTCACACGAAGTGTTGATGTTATCGACAAAGGATATCAAATTGATTCCGTACTTCTAGATATGCAGAAGGCTTTTGACACTGTGCCTCACAAGCTTTCCTGTCAGTGAGGTCACAGTTCGTACTAATTGAGGGAAAATCATGCGTAAAACAGAAGTGATTTTTGGCGTTCCCCAAGGTAGTATTATAGGCCATCTGTTGTTCCTTATCTGCGTAAACAATTTAGGACACAATATCAGCAGCCGTATTCAATTGTTTGAGGATGGTGCTGTCGTTCATCGTCTAGTAAAGTTATCATAAGATCAAAACCAATTGCAAAGCGGTTTAGAAAAGATGTCTGTAGGGTGCGAAAATTCGCAGTTAACGCTAAATATTGAAAAGTGTGAGGTCATCCACATGAAAGTTAAAACGAATCCGTTAAACTTCACTTACACCATTAATCAGTCAAATCTAAAGGCCATAAATTGAAATAATTACCTACAAATCACAATCACGAACAGCCTAAAATGTTGTGGAGAAGGTGAACCATGTTTTACAGGCAGAACACTTAGAAGATGCAACAGTCCTACTAAAGGGACTGCCTACATTACGTTTGTCCGTCCTCTTTTGTAGTACTGCTGCGTGCTTTGGGACCCTTGCTATGCTGGATTAATGGAGTACATCGAGAAAGTTCAAGAAGGGCAGCACGTTTTGTACTATCGAGAAATAGGGTAGAGAGTGTCACGGACATGATACTGGATTTGGGGTCGACATCATTAAAGCAAAGGCGTTTCTCGTTGCGGCGTGATCTTCTCCCAAAATTTCAGTCAGCAGCTATTTCCTCCGAATACGAAAATATATTGTTGACGCCGATCTACACAGGAAGAAACGATCGTCATAATAAAGTAAGGGAAACCAGAGCTCGAACGGAAAAATATGTGTTTGTTTTTTCCGTGCGCTTTATGTGAGTGGAATAATAGGCAATTATTTTACAGGTTATCCAATGAACCCTTTGACAGGCACTAAAGTGTGAGTTGCAGAGTGGTCATGCTGACGCAGATATCCCACTCCACTGTCTCCTTTTACAGTTACCCTGCCTCATTGTGTCTTGCTTTTCCACAGCCATTGTTTTCGCCATATCTCGACAGCTATAAAGTTCTGGGAGGTAGAAATTACTTTTTCCGCAATAAGGTGTTTAAAATTTCCGCCCGAAAAGTGCCCTCGTCTGTACGTGCGCGTTCAAGTTACCCAACCTGGGAAGGTGCAGCCCTGATGCTCCAAACCTGTGTATGGTCTCCACTCATCTGTATCTTTCATTTCCTTCGTCTCCTCTCTCTTTTGCTATCAATGATTCTCTCTCGATCCACCTAACTTTTCTTTCCCTGCTACTTTCTCTCTCCCACCATTACTGTCTTTTCTGTTTATCTCGGATCGACACTGTCTTTCTTCATTTTCCCCGTCACTGTTTCTCTGCTAATCTATTTCAGCACAAAAAAGCACGAATACGTTCGCATACCGAAGTTTTTGGTGAGGAAAACGGACTGATGTTTGAGGCAGCTAGTTCACACTTTTCTGTCAAAGTCTTTTATAGAAGAGCATATTGGTCTTTTCTGTGGTTCAAAAGGAGCTTTTTCCCTCTGGTTTCCTTCTTCCCCTTGCAGCAGCAGGATATGCTGCTTCTATAAAACAAAATTTATAGGTCAGTAAAGTTTTGACAGTTTATTTATATACTGTGACATATATAAACAAAAAATAAGTACGCATAACATAAGGTTAAGGCGAGATCGTTTGCTTTACATTTTTTCTGGACACTGCTCATAGGTGGCAGTTCATCGAAAACACCCGGCTTACGATTTGTATCTTAAAAGAGTAAAAGTTTTATTAGAAATACTTTACTGAATTTGTAGTCTTTCCAGTAGTATGTAATTTCTGGCATTTATTTGAAATTGTTTGCGGGCTTGTTAAGGTCTCAAGGCCTTTTGCAGCCCGTTGTTTGATGACCTCAGAACTCTTGCGATACCCATAGAACCCTTGACATGTGCTCTCTACGATGATTAAAACGGATTATTTCGAGCATGTTTTACGTGGATAAGTACAGTAAACCTCAGTAACAGGTATGATAAAAATTTCGGAGATTTGCCACGAATATAAATAGTGTGTCCATCCCCACTCATGGTAAGTTTCGAACCTAAAAACCGTGGTCTTCGAGTTTTTCTCACCAGCTGCCTATGAACATTAGTTGCTCTTATAAGATGCCTGATGTCCACCCTAGGCCACACCAAATGCAAAAGAACCAACTGAGCTGTTCAATTTGCATGATATAGAGGAAGTGTGTAATGTTTAAGTTTTCACCCTGTGTTACAGCATAGCTCTAGTGTGCCCGTTCTTCCGACAGACGCACATTAGGGTCCCCCCTCCCCCCTAGGACGAGGTCATCGAAGACATTTGACCCTTTATCTCTGCGGTCAGTAGAACCCGAGAAATGAAGCCCTGAAAAATCTCATTATCGCGTGGCTGTTTGGAATATACTGGAACCGCGCAATGTCCGATTAAAAGGAGATTCAGGCACAAATAATATGTATTATATTTTGATGCTTTGCTCTTACCTTGTGATTGTGCTGATTCTTTCGTCGGGTTGTCATGCAGTATTTCTGAACTGTTCTCTTTTATATTGTTTAACAAGTATAAAATGATTTAAAACTGTTTTAGTTCTGTTATCCATTGCATTTTGTCCGCATCGGACATTGTTAGTCTCAGTATTGATTCTGAATAATAATTATACAGATTATCACTACGTAATTCTTTAAATGGTTTTTAGGTGACATCCCTTTAAGCGTAACTTTGGTAAAACGACCGTTCAGAATTTTTTTCTTAAATCGGCACCTATCACAATAATTCAGTTTGTAGTGCACGCTCGAATTCCGTATTAACTGCCTGATAGCCTTCTGACAGAGACAATATAATTCGTCGTTGGTTGTTAATTAGTCACAGTCTTAACGTTGGAAAGTAGAGGTAGGAATTACTGTCACTTACGAGTTTAATCTGAAGTTAAAACATAGCTTACCAAAAAGCCGAATCAGACTTAGGTGCACAGTCACGTGTCCTCGTAGCTAACCAATCGGAGCTAAGGGAGTACATCACGGCTATATCGAACATTCGACGGAAATGAGAATAAATGCAAAAAGAATGACAAGAGAATGTTTCCAGGGGACAAACTAAGTAACGTCTTTTTTTTCTAGACTTGAAGAAAATTTTATACTTTCAGTTATTCACATGTCCCAGCCGATTGGCGACAGCTATTGATGACAGTTTTATCGTCAAGCGATGAAACGAATAGCGTAAGCGCCATATCGGAACGAAGTCATGCGGACACATTTGTATGGAAAAACGGGCACAGAACAGGCCATGAAACGTCTACCATTGATCAGCACAAAGTAAGAGGTCAGAATTATTTAAAGCTTCCGCGTTAGTGATACATTATAGCATGTGCTTCATGCAGCTGCACCAGGATGTAACACCGTAACGGTGCAACACGTCTGCCTCGCCGCACGGTGTACTTCCCGCATTCCTCTTCGCTTAACGGAGTACCTTTTTGCTATATTTTATGAGTCAGTAATCCAGTACGTAAAGGAAAAGGTAAATACAAAAAACCTAAGATTTATGAGTAGAGCCACACTCCACATCGTAATACTAAATTACTCTGTGCACTGTAAGACAATGCGGTACAGGCATCATTATCCTATAAATGACATAGTATACAGTATTAGAGGAATACTTAGCCTTACTACTAGAGACAAGGGAGAGTTAACCAAGAAAAATTATGATTAAATACATTTACGTAGTAATAATGCTATTAACGTGTTACAGAAACCGTTAACTAGCTGTAAATTTACGAAATCGGTTTCTGTAACAGTGTTCTCTACTCGATCAACAACTACAAACACAACCGGTAATATAAACATTTGATACTAGCTGCACAGTCGGATACCAATTAAATGAGCAAGTAGACTCAGTCGGAACTAGGGGAGAGCGGGGCTCTAAGTTCCGATTTTAAATTAACCTCAAAATTTGTTTAGAATACTTCATTTTAGTACTTTTGCGATGCAATCAAAATTAACTTACATATGTAACTTTGATGTTAAGACAGTTATTTGGGTCATTTGTTGTCATATTTTTTTATTAATTACGTTTTAATGTATAAAACCGTAAAATAACGACTTACCCTGACTTGGGGCAAATTGTTAACAAGACGGGGTAAACTGTTACCATATTTTTAAAGACATTATTTGTGAAATAAAAAACAATAAATTATTAAACCATGTCTGTCTATTTAAGTAATAATCGACAATGTCGTACGAATCATCAGGTACACATTTGTAAGTTATATAACAAGTAACTATAATTTGTGCTTAAACAGTTATTAAGCCTTTAGTAATTAACAGCTTATCAAGTAACTTGTAACTACTCAGCCCTGATAATTCAGTCCTCAATCACATTGGTTTTGTCTTAGACTGAAAATATCTATCATGTTGCCGTCATAGGCAGAAAACATATATACTTATAATTAATTAATCGTCAGAAGATGTACCACAATCACAGTTCGGGCATAGGTAGGTTAATAAGGCTTGATTCTGCCTACATCCGGAATGGGCCTAGTTCTTACATTCTTGCCACTGAACCCATCCTTCTCCAGAACGTGAATCAGAGTAACTGTCACAGTACACTAGACAGTAACACTATAAACTGTCCTCTTCACTCGCAGACCTTTCACTACTCGATTGTAAAACCTGTCGTGTAACAGACTTCCCCTTCCCTTTGACTTTTCCTTTTCCATTTCCATTGTTTGTTTTATCTTTCCCTTTTCCTTTATTTTTTCTCATTTTTTCATTGTTGATGTTCACTTTCCTTTTCGTGCTTTGCTCTTTCGCTAATGCTTGTTTTACTGGAGTATCGGTCAAAATAGTGGATTATCTAAGACGTATCTTGTTTGTTCCAATCCTTGGCGGTGCCTTCGGAAATGGACGTACTACTTCTGGAGAGAAAAGGACTTAATCTCCGAGTTGTTCTTCTGTGGCACCAGAAGATGCAGGCAGATTAACAACTCCTGATGGCCCTGGTGCATCAACGATTTGTCATGTATCTGTACTAATGTTTACTTTTTCAGATGCATGAGTTAGGGCAAGTTGTTGCGAGGTCACAACGTGACCCCGAAAACCGCAACATCTAGCCGCATTCATACCTGCTGAAATGGTGTTGTAGTTGTGGTCTTCAGATCTGAGACTGGTTTGATGCAGCTCTCCATGCTACCCTATCCTGAGCAAACTTCTTCATCTCCCAGTACCTACTGCAACCTACATCCTTCTGAATGTGTTTAGTGTATTCATCTCTTGGTCTCCCTCTACGATTTTTACCCTCCACGCTGCCCTCCAATACTAAACTGGTGATCCTTGATGCCTCAGAACATGTCCTACCAACCGATCCCTTCTTCTAGCCAAGTTGTGCCACAAACATCTCTTCTCCCCAATCCTATTCAATACCTGCTCATTAGTTATATGATCTACCCATCTAATCTTCAGCATTCTTCTGCAACACCACATTTCGATAGCTTCTATTCCCTTCTTGTCCAAACTATTTATCGTCCATGTTTCACTTCCATACATGACCCCACTCCATACAACTACTTTCAGAAACGACTTCCTGACACTTAAATCAATACTCGATGTTAACAAATTTCTCTTCTTCAGAAACGCTTTCCTTGCCATTGCCAGTCTACATTTTATATCCTCTCTACTTCGACCATCATCAGTTATTTTGCTCCCCAAATAGCAAATCTCCTTTACTACTTTAAGTGTCTCATTTCATAATCTAATTCCCTCAGGATCATTCCATTATCCTCGTTTTGCTTTTGTTGATGTTCATCTTACATCCTCCTTTCAAGACGCTATCCATTCCCTTCAACTGCTCTTTTAAGTCCTTTGTTGTCTCTGACAGAATAACGATGTCATCGGCGAACCTTAAAGTCTTTATTTCTTCTCCATGGATTTTAATACCTACTCCGAACTTTTCTTTTGTTTCCTTCACTGCTTGCTCAATATACAGATTGAATAACATCGGGGAGAGGTTACAACCTTGTCTCACTCCCTTCCCAACCACTGCTTCCCTTTCATGCCCCTCGACTCTTATAACTGCAATCTGGTTTCTGTACAAATTGTAAATAGCCTTTCGCTCCCTGTATTTTACCCCTGCCACCTTCAGAATTTGAAAGACAGTATTCCAGTCAACACTGTCAAAAGCTTTACCTAAGTGTACAAATGCTAGAAACCTACGTTTGCCTTTCCTTAATCTAGCTTCTAAGATAAGTCGTAGGATCAGTATTGCCTCACGTGTTCCAATATTTCCACGGAATCCAAACTGATCCTCCCCGAGGACGGCTTCTACCAGTTTTTCCATTCGTCTGTAAAGAATTCGCGTTAGTATTTTGCATCCGTGACTTATCAAACTGATTATGCGGTAATTTTCACATCTGTCAGCACCTGCTTTCTTTGGGATTGGATTTATTATATTCTTCTTGAAGTCCGAGGGTATTTCGCCTGTCTCGTACATCTTGCTCACCAGATGGTAGAGTTTTGTCAGGACTGGATCTCCCAATGCCGTCAGTAGTTCTAATGGAATGTTGTCTACTCCCGGGGCGTTGTTTCGACTCAGGTCTTTCAGTGCTCTGTCAAACTCTTCACGCAGTAAACATGTTAAAATAAAAGCAAGATGTTGGCTACGTTACGAAACATAGGCAAATTACCCATTGTGCGCCACAACTGTAGATTAATTCTTACAATAAAACACTGAAACACTAAATGCTACCAGTTAAAATTCGTGAGATAGATATAAAACACCAAATATCAAAATATTTACTTACGTGAACCAGCGACGCACGTGCTGTTGTTCCGGTGTTTAGGGGCCACTATCCCGTTTACGATGGCTGCTGTCGGTGCGCTGTGGCGTTTGATTTCACGACGTGTTTACTTCATATTCATCTCTCTTCCCCTAGCGGAATTATTTCAGTCGGAACAACTTACCTCGGTAACTTCTAGCCCCGCTCACCCCTATATAGAACCTACCCCACCTCAGCTTACTGTCTGAATGACGGTAAAACGCGATTTTTTTTCCTTACGCAGCCTTCTTACAAATCTCTTACACGATTCTTTGGCAAGTAGATTCGGAAATCAGTAACTTTAGTCGATATACCTTCTCCGATCTCCCAGCATGTTTTCTTATATACAAGTGCCAGTTTTGAGAATATTCCGCTACTAAATTAAAAATGAATACGGTAATTTAAAAGAAAGCCATAAGCGCGGTTGCAACCTACTTGTACACGAAAAAACAGATAACTCTGACACTACCGAAAATTTTAAATGCCTGAAACTGATATTGTCGCCATGTCAAACGAATACTCCGACATAACATGTGAGACAGACGATGTGTTTCATGCCCTGCTCGATGCTGATAAGCACACACTGTCCACCATCATTTGGGGCAACTTCTGTCAATGTAGTGACTAATGAATTCATTGCTACGGCGTTAATCGAGTTCTACGTCATAATTATTACATATGTTTTTTCTTAAATTCATGTTGTATCTAATATGTTGTTAATTTAGGTTGAACCCTAATTTTCTGCGTGATTTAGCGCAAAGTAGTAGAAATGCAAGCCTCCTCACAGAGGACCGTTTGTGTATGCACGAAAATCACGTTTGTAATGTAATATTTAGTACTGACTGACATTAGAATGTGTAAGTAAGCTGTTTAGGTTCTTACGTTGGTAACGCCACGTAGTGCTCTGTATGAAAATCGCTGACAACGCTGTGTGCAGTCTGTGGCTGGTTGGACTCATTGTTGGAATATTCGCTTGTGTAGCGTTGGGCAGTTGGATGTTAACAGCTCGTAGCGTTGTGCAGTTGGAGGTGAGCTGCTAGCAGGGGTGGATGTGGGGAGAGAGATGAAAAGTTTTGAGAGCGGACGATCTGGACGTGTGTCCGGCAGAAAAAGGAAATTTGTAAGATTGGATGTCATGAACACACACACACACACACACACACCCACACATATATATATATATATATATATATATATATATATATATAATGACTTTTGAACGCTATTAAAGTAAATACATTGTTTGCTCTCTATCAAAATCTTTCATTTGCTAACTATGCCTATCAGTAGTTAGTGCCTTCAGTAGTTAGAATATTTTATTTTGCTGGCAGTATTGGCGCTCGCTGTATTGTAGTACTTCGAGTAACGAAGATTTCCGTGAGGTAAGTGATTCATGAAAGGTATAGGTTATTGTTAGTCAGGGGCATTCTTTTCTAGGGATTATTGAAAGTCAGATTGCGTGGCGCTGAAAATGTTGTGCGTCAGTTTAGTGACGATCAGAATAAGTAAAGAGAGAAATGTCTTGAGTACGTTCAGCTTTACTCAGCTGTCTCTGTATCAAATATCGTAAGAGTTTTTCCAGCTCTGTCATTCGTAATTTTTCAAAGGGGACGTTACAAATGCTAGAAACTAAATAGGATTTTATCGTATGGAACAATTTTGTTTGATATGGGGAGTACTGGCACAAATATAAATTCAGATACTCTGAACCAATGGCTTTGCAAACTAGACATAGTATTCCTATTGATATCGTAATTTATTGATTGATGTTGTTTCAAATATCGTCTTGTATAAGGAACAATCTCTCTTAACCGAAGTATTTAGTTGTCCTACTCTGGGGCAACTACCTCAGTTATTTCAGATTTTTTTTGACGCATCAAGAAATAAGTACAGCAGTAGTTTCATGTCATCATGTCATGCTTGGTGGAATTAGCCTGTCGAAGATGACCCCAACAACATCTTTTACTGTTGCGATGTACAGTACGAAGATTGGTTTGATGCAGCTCAGTACCAAATAAAACTGGGAATAAAATATGATTATGACCTTCAATATGTGTTAGTAAATTTAAGCATAAATTACGACAACTTGAATCACACGCAGAAACGCTTTCCTAGCCATTGCCAGTGTACATTTTATATCCTCTCTACTTCGACTATCATCAATTATTTTGCTCCCCAAATAGCAAAATTCCTTTACTACTTTAAGTTTCTCATTTCCTAATCTAATTCCCTCAGCATCACCCGAGTTAACTAGACTACATTCCATTATCCTCGTTTTGCTTTTGTTGATGTTCATCTTATATCCTCCTTTCAAGACACTGTCCATTCCGTTCAACTGCTCTTCCATATCCTTTGCTGTCTCTGACAGAATTACAATGTCATCGGTGAACCTCAAAGTTTTTATTTCTTCTCCATGGATTTTAATACCTACTCCGAATTTTTCTTTTGTTTCCTTTACTGCTTGCTCAATATACAGATTGAATAACATCGGGGAGTGGCTAGAACCCTGTCTCACTCCATTCCCAACCACTGCTTCCCTTTTGTGCCCCTCTACCCCTATAACTGACATTTGGTTTCTCTACAAACTGTAAATAGCCTTTCGCTCCCTGTATTTTACCCCTGCATCATTTAGTATTTGAAAGAGTGACTTCCAGTCAACATTGTCAAAAGCTTTCTCTAAGGCTACAAATGTTAGGAACGTAGGTTTGCCTTTCCTTAATATTTCTTCTAAGA